>NW_027464588.1:21802500-21970000 GCF_043290135.1 Rhipicephalus microplus
GCTTGGATTTAGAGTTTTTGACGTCAAGCCATACCCAGACTTCAGAAGCAGGGGTGACTCCTCTTTATGCTAATCTCTCAAATGCTTAAATGAAGCAGTCATCTTGCATTCGGGATGAACTTCATTGTTCGAAAGCTCGAAGCGTGGGTAGAAAAAGCAAGTTCCAGCATTTTTCTGGTTGAGCCAGTTATTTCTTATGCATTTAAATAGATGCACAGCATCCACCACGTAAAATAACGGCCGATCTGGGTCAGCCGGATGCGGGTAAACAGGGGTAAGCTTTGGTTCTGGCAGAAACATCTTCATTGCCTTCCTGTTCAGCGAGTTATTGTCACAGACAACGGCTATGACCCTGTATCCAATTTCTTCTAAGCCCAAGATCACCTTCTTCAGCATGCAATGAAGATCTTCACCCTGTAAGGCTTTTACCGGAAGAATGTGCGCCACCTCCTTGAATGCGCTCAGCAAACTTTGTATCATGAACACGTGCACCGATGTGGCCGCTTCGTTGGAGTTAACTGCTGCACCACATATGATCCCACCTTTGTAATCTAAACAAGGTTTGATATAAATCTCGTCAAGCATCAGCGTCACAGTGTGTTCATGTGCCTGCATATGTTTGAATCTCTGAGACACATACTGAAGGAAAGTGTCGTCAGAAGAATCAACTTGTGGGCACATTTGAATAGACGAGCACACATTTCTAATAGTGCTTGGGTGGGGCAAAGTTAGTGCACCTGTGCTTCTCAGGAACTTGTAGGCATGTGGTGATATTGTACGCAAGATGCATGCAAAGACCATCACCTGTGCGCTATACTGAATGCGCTTTGCAGAAAGGAGTAGTAGCTGCTCCTTCATAAAGTTCACCGTCTCTTTCTTGCCTTCATCAATGCTGGCTTCCAATTTGTCCAGAAGGGAATGTATTGCTTGAGCCAGGTGGCGATAAGTGCAGCACTCTTCAGACAGCATCGACAGGTTGTTCAAAATTTCCAACAAGGAACTTACTTTTTGAACTGAGTCTGGTACAACAGCACTACCAAGGTTCTTGATTGGTGAACCTTGATAGCAGGCAAAGACTTCAAGGTTTGCAAACACGGTCAATGACGCATTCAAACAAGGTTCGCGATAGTCGATAATGTTCAAAAACATGGAGCACTCTTCTTTATGAATCACAGTCCACTTCGGAGACACTGACACCCGTTGCAGGCGAGCCCTTAGTTCTTCGAGGGACGAAAATCGGTCTCGTTCTTGCTCCGCTTCATATGACGCCAGCGACTCTTCTACAGCACGGCGAGTTGGGAGGCTTCTTGTCGGCTCCTCTTGGCGTCAGGGGTTTCTCTCGTGCTCTGGTCTCGTACTGATAGGTAGGACGGACAGCCGGGAAATACCGTTGGGACAGATCCAGGACGCAACCGTGGTACTGGGAGTGCAACTTCAATAACTCTCCCTTTCCTTGGATCCGTGTACGATGTCGTCTTCTCGATGCATGAAGCGTCGAAATGATCCGCGCACACCTGCACAAAGGTTTCAAGAACGTCTGAGACGCCACTTCTCAAAAGAAAAAAATGCGCTCCCGTTTGCATGACCGTGTTTAAGGCCAAACTCCATAAGCGCGAAAATGCACGCGACAGCGACGAGCGACGAAACAGGGCGGTCGCGCGACGTGTCGCGTACTCATTTTCGCGCGATCGCTCGGTTCTCCAGATTTGGAAACCGTCGCTCATCGCCCGGAAGTGCTGGGCTCAAGCAGCCAATAGAAAAAAACCGGAAAAGGATATACATCAGTGACGTACTGCCGGTTGTTTTCACGGCCAACGGCGATGAGCGCAACGCGTACAATGAGCGCCTCATTGATGTAATCGAACGTGGGCGCAACAAAAAATAACGCAATGTTTATTACGCATGTGCATATAAAAAAGTGCTGCAAGGCAATAATAAACACTTTCCGTTCCATTACACAACAATATATCTTATTTTTAAATTGGAAACCGCTCGCTACGCGGTTTTCTTGGTGCGAGATGACGGCCTCATGCCAGCAACAGTGGAATTCGCTCGCCGAAGCCATCGCGTGAACGAGGTTTGCCTGCGCTAGCGACTGATCGCGCGACGCCGATCTACGTCGCGTCGCTCATCGCTGTCGCGTGCATTTTCGCGCTTATGGAGTTTGGGCCTTACAGTCCGTGTAGCTAAAACAAAGTCTACCTACGTTTCGCAAGCATCTAAATAAAAGCGCTGCGCTAAGCGGTACGAGCAACATGAAAGGAAACACGGGAGCGTGATGTCACCGCACTCCACGAAGCGCTTCCACCGAGAGCTTGCAAGAATGGACGACACCACGGCACTGTTAGTGAACAAAGCGCAGCTGACCATCCTTGCTGCGAACGTGCCTTTCTGGGCGATTCTCATCAACTGCTGGCGTCAGCGCTTCGCGAGGCCCGGCGGCCACACGCTCAAGTATTTCCCATCATAGGTGATTTCTACCCGAACAAGCAACGACAAGCTAAGAACAGGAGCATCTCAAATTCTTACCTTAGTGCACGAAGTCGGCACGAAGTCCTTCCTAGGAATGGAGCGTAGCCATTGTTTGAGAGCGTCGGCGTCTTTAGGGAAGGAAAACACTTGTATCTTCTTTCCTGTTTTGTAGTTGCCGGTGCATCCGGGTACACAACACTTATTCGGCATTGTCGCATCACTCCAGCATCACGCACGGAAAGGAAATTGCCGCAAAACAACAACGGAAAGCAACAAACGCGAAACACCGTCAACACCACGCCGCCGAACCGTCACCACCGCCGCCCGCGCTGCGCTCGCTGCCGCTGCGGCTTCCCCGAGAGTCGGCCGGCCGGAAATGACGTCAGATTGCTGGGCGCAGGTCTGAAAAGATTTTCCGGGGGTGACGCTCGTACGGACGGTCGTACGCACGGACGGAAGCAAGAACTAACGGACGGATGAACGTGCGGACGGAATGAGGGACGCTTGGCTCCACTCATTATCATTCAGTCCGTGGATATGCTGTGATTTCTTTCTAAACACACCCGGTATTCTTGGTACAGCTTTCCGCCCTCCCATAGTCAAATATCAAGTACTCTATGTTGTTGAACACGTTTTCTAAACACACAGGTAGTATTACTAATCGTCAAACATATTTTCTGAACACATCGGGGGACGCCTTTGCGCTCTCCCATAGTGGAGTATCGAGTACTCTCAATAATTAAATGCTTTTTATAAACACACGCAATCAAAGCACAAATTGTCTGTACACCAGAGTTGTTATACAGGTGTGTCGCATGCGGCCTGCGCTCGCACATGGCTGTCTTCGTCCAATATTCTTTCATGACTCTGGGACAGAATTTTTGTGACTGATAAATTGTACTCACCTTATTTTCTTCTATATTGCTATTTATAACGTTTTCTCTTTATATGCTACGACGGCGTTAGTGGCCTCAAGCGTTTCATTTATTATTTTTTGTGTGTTAAATGCCCCAACCACGCAATCAGCGTCCAGATTTAACCGTTGTGCAGACGGCCATAGACATTTGTTTGGAATCCTCTGACGCCAATTATCCTTCAGAATTGTCAAATATATGGGATATAGAAAAGATCTAGCCTTTCTTTCCATGACTTAGTGTTCAGTCCTACTCGTCCCCATCTGTTACCATTCTGACCTTCTTGGGCGTCCTGGCCCTCGCGAGGATTTATTTGCTAGACTGTGGTCCATTAGCGGAGCCGAGTTCGAGATCCCAACTGTGCACGCTTAAAACACAGCAAGAAAACGGCTGTGGCTTAAACTCGTTATGCTTGGGTGTGCGTAGCGAGAGGTACGATAGATCATATTGTTTAGCTCGGTTCTCCTAACGGTTACGCTTCTCGAGACATGCGGCTCGTTCTAACTCCACTTCCTCAGTTCACTGCCTTCTCTTGATTTCGTTCCGACGACAAAGCCTGGCCTCTTTTAGTCTTTCCGACTTACTTATGATATCTGCCGATGAATCCCACCAAGTCATCCCTTCTCTATATATACGACGCAACGCCGGCGTAGCCTCTGTTGTTGCAATGCAGTTTTACCGGCTCCTCCCCTGCGCTTCGTCAGATGGCGTAGTGAGCAGCGCTGCCGGCTGCGGTGGTCGATGGGCGTGGCCCAGCTCACGGTGTGGCGAACGGTCACAGTGAAGCGGCTAGAAAATGGCCAATGCAGGTCTCGCTACAAAAAGTTGCTTTTACACCCAACGAACCACGGCGCGCTGGCCTTTCCTTGATGAAAGACAGTCGGGTTTCCAATCAAACTACTAGTATATTTTTTGGCTAATGAAATTATTGTATACTAGCTTTGCCTTTACAACAAAAACATCAGTTTTGACTAAGCAGTGGCGTCAGAATAACTGACTAAGTTTACAAAGTATACGTTCAAGTTTCTGGTGTGCCACCAGCGACCCCAACGTGGGTGTCTACGTAATATTCGACAATCTAAAAACAATCGCGAAGTGCTTGGCGTCACAAAATTAATACACGCTATTGAAACCTTTTAGGTTGTTCGTTTTCCCGACGGGGAAGGCTTCCTGCTCTTCTATATATAGTAGAGTAACACGTACTCAAAATTGTTCAACACTTTTCCTAAACACGCAGTTCCATGGCACACAGTTCCACGACGGGGAAGGCGGGCCGAGTTTGAGCAGTTCCGCGTGGCTTACGGCGAGCAGTTCTGCGCAAGCGCGACAATCATTGACGTCAAAAGGTGCACAGCAAGCGTTCCGGGGAAGGCCTGGAAGTAGCTCCTGAAGTGGCGCGCCATTAGTGGGCTGGCGCTTAACTCGCGTGAGATTGTTCGCTCGCTAATACATTCGTCCATCCATCCGCCCATCCGTTCGTCCATGTGTGTTCATCCGTCCGTCGCCTATAGCTTCCGTTGCGTATGGGAAGCGAGCGCTGTCCAGGTGGCGTGCCTACCCTCCATTCATATTTGCCTAAAGTTACGTGATGCGTCGCCCTGGCGAGCTGGTTGAGAACCAGTTATTAGAACACAGCCGCCGTGATGTATTCTATATACGGGCACATTTTAACGTGCCTTCGTACACGTCGCGCGTGCTTGAACTCATAGTGAACGCCATGCAGCACTACCTCAGGCTTTTCGCGATGTGCGTCGTGTTGTGGATACTTTGGAACGTGCAATACCTGCGAAGAATTAGACACTTCGCTTAAAACTTCAACGCAGTAGGCGAGCAGCGATACCAGCGATTATTCTCCGCTATGTATTCAGCGATGCGGTGTGCGTGGTTGAATACTTACGCGAGACTGTGTTGTTGAAAAGACGTACGCTGACCGCTGAAGTACGTCTATGACGCGAAAGAAACAGTGTGAACTTCCGACGTAGTTCTAAGCGTGAACTTACAGGTATGTGTGTAGTGCTTGCGAAGCTCGGCGTATCGACTCGTTATGCGCCCGTTTTGAAGTAAAATTTGTAGTTTCTGAGGCAGCGCAGCGATAGCATTTGGCCCAGTGACCGCTTTTTTGAGCGAGAACATCCCATTTGCGTAGTTGGTAGTCGCAGCTCTTCCACTATGTACTACAGAGGATGTTTCGCTACACGCTTTCCTTTATGTTGTGCTCAATGTGAACACATAGGATGCTTGTTTCACAGTCTTTATTATAAATTTTCGAGGCTGACAGTGAATCGCGAGAGCAACCTCAAAGGCAAACCTTTACATGAAAGGCCAGTTTAAAGCGAAGATAAGTGGTGTTAGCGGAAATGCAAACGTGTCGCAGTGGTCGTGCTTTAACGAAGTTTACTCGCCGTCGTCTGCAGACCGTTCGCAAGCGTGCGGTCAGCCGTCGTCCAAGCATGATGCCTAAAAAAAGAAGAATGCCTTTCAACAACCTGGTGGTAAGTGACTTTGTGTAGGTTCCACAGTTGACATGGTAACATACATAGATCATCACGCTTTTTCTGACAGTCAACGTATTGTAAGCGGTCTTGAACTGTGCACGTGACGGTCAGATATAATACCGTACTTACTTGAATGTGACGCAAGGGTGTTTTTTTTTCTTTCAGATTTTTAGGGGAGAAGCACCTTATAGCGGCACCCGTTCGTCCCTCGTAGTCGTAGTAGTAGTCGTAGTGTGTAAACAGTCTTACATTTCGACCTCCAAGGTGGTTCCGGTGAGAGATTTCTTCTGTGCGTTGTTGAACAATAAAAAATTCGCACCATGCGCGTTAACTAAAAGCCGTATTCTCCTGTCTCTCATTCCCTCTTAGCAGGCATTGGCATGTACATTCAGCACTATCTGACAAGAAAGGGTTGCCATGTTATACTGACTGGGCGTAACCTCCTTGGTTTTAAAAAGGTTAGCGAGCATTGGACCGCAGTACCATGAATACAGTGAACTAGTATATACCATGAACTCGAGGTGGTTAAAGGTGGGAAGTAGACACGAAGTTCAAGCCGTAAGAAAGTAAAAGCCGAATTCTCCTGTCTCTCATTCCCCCTTAGCAGGCATTGGCATGTACATTGAGCACTATCTGACAAGAAAGGGTTGCTACGTTATACTCACTGGGCATAACCTCCTTGGTTTTAGAAAGGTTTAGCGAGCATTGGACCGCAGTACCATGAATACAGTGAACTAGTATATACCATGAACTAGAGGTGGTTAAAAGTGGGAAGTAGACACGAAGCGCAAGCCGTAAGAAAGTACAAGCCGAATTCTCCTGTCTCTCATTCCACCTTAGCAAGCATTGGCATGTACATTGAGCACTATCTGACAAGAAAGGGTTGCTACGTTATACTCGCTGGGCATAACCTCCTTGGTTTTAGAAAGGTTTAGCGAGCGTTGTACCGCAGTACCATGAACATAGTGAACTAGTATATACCATGAACTCGAGGTGGTTAAAGGTGGGAAGTAGACACGAAGCGCAGGCCGTAAGAAAGTAAAAGCCGAATTTTCCTGTCTCTCATTCCCCCATAGCAGCCATTGGCATGTACATTGAGCACTATCTGATAAGAAAGGGTTGCTACGTTATATTCGCTGGGCATAACCTCCTTGGTTTTAGAAAGGTTTAGCGAGCATTGGACCACATTACCGTGAATACAGTGAACTAGTATATACCATGAGCTCGAGGTGGTTAAAGGTGGGAAGTAGACACGAAGCGCAAGCCGTAAGAAAGTGTGCCTGTGCCACCTCTCGTTTAGTCCTTGGAATGTCCGCTGGATAGTGGTGCATATGCGGAATATATATGCGGAACAGATAGCAGTAGTAGTAATAGACTTTTATTCAGCCAGAATTTACAGGCCGATCATTTCGACCGCCTGTGCGACCAGTCGACTCTGTTCTTCTTCCGCTTCGGCGCTGATCCAGTCGAGCCAGGAGGTGATGGAAAGTGATGGGGGAGGGTAATAGCTGGATTGCTGAGCAGTTGGGCAGTAAAACAGGCAGTCTGACAGGTCAGCGTATGGGGAGGGGCAATTAGGACAGCAGGGGTTAGACCTATATTTATAAAGGAAAAGGCGAGAAGGGGATATCAGGCAGTTCATTTGGATGTTCCATAGAGTTCGAGCCTCGAGCGCAGTGAGTGATGGATGAGGGGGAAGGTAAAGACGCTTGTCGAGCCGGAACTGGAGGTATACCTCCTTCATAGTGTGACGCAAGGAGATCTGCCTATCGTTATTCGTGGAGCTCTCACTGTCTTCCGAAGGTGTGGGCCAGGGAATGAACGGTGCCCGGTGCAATATATCGCTGGCAAGCTGATGAGCTAGCTCATTGCCGTTAATACCCGAATGCCCAGAAACCCAGCGGAGGAAGACAGTGGAGGGCTGAAGATCAGAGGCCGCTCGCTCAACCTCTTGTTGAAGAGCAGGGGGCAACGTGTTGTTCTGTATGTGACGGATGGCGGCGTGAGAGTAGGAGTAAATCGTGTTCTCGGGGAGAGAAGGGAGGGAGGAAAATGACTGCATGGTGTGGACATTGGAAAGGACCTCGAGCGAAAGTACATTTGTCGGGTGTAAGTATGGCCCGCTGGTATGCGTGTCAGGTGCCGAAAGGTGTGGATGGAAGATAACGTAGTCACACGAGCCCCGAGGAGCCATGTATGAGGCATCTGTGTAGGCAACTCCCTGTGTAGAGAGAGTAGGAGAATGATGCTGTGCTGCCGCATGACGCCGGCCGGCGTAAAGAACGGGAGAAATACTGGATGGGAGGGGAAGGATGCGAAGGTTAGAAGCAGTGGTGCTAGCGGCAGAAGGCAAGGTGGGAACGGAAACGGGAATGGGAGAAATACCGGCTTGGGCTAATAGCCATTGGCCTTGACGAGTGAGAGAAAGACGGGAATCTGAGAGTCGTGGTGCAGAGAAATTAGAGAACGTAATGGATGGAAGAGGCCTGTGGCCAAGAGCTTAAAGGTAGAGGTACTGACAGGGAGGTTTAGAGCTGCCTTGTAGAGGCCTAATAGAGCTCTTTCGAGTGTGTTGAGTTTCGTTTGGGTGAAATGAACGTAGGGTACAAAGTACGAGAACTTGTTAAGGGCAAGCGCATGTGCAACTCGGCACGCATGAGCCTCGTGGAGCCCCGACTGCCGAGTGACAACGCATCGCAGGAGGTGGGTCACCGAGTGACAAGTCCTCACAGCGTGATGTAGGGCCTGCGCGTTCTTTGTCGCGTGCAAAGGGAAGCCAAGAACTTTGCATTGCTGAACAGTGGAGATGAGAGAGCTAGAAAGATGTAGGGAAATGAGGGTATTGTGGGAGCACTGGTACGCAGACTGGTTTAGGAAAAGTAGTTCACATTTCTCCGGTGCAGGGGACAGGCCAGCAGTAGCGAGAAAGGAAGCGAGAAGGTCCAGGCCACATTGCAAAGTATCCTGCACGTGGCCGGGACATCCAGACGTACACCAGATAGTGATGTCGTCTGTATAAAAAAATATGGTGGAGGTCAGGTATTTGGGACAGGCGGGAGGCAAGGAGGGCCATAGCCGTATTAAATAGAGTAGGAGATAGTACGGCACCTTGAGGAGTGCCGCGAATGAGGTAGTGTGGGTTAGACTAATGAGTATCCACTCTAAAGCGAGCAACTCGATTGGAAAGAAATGATTGGATGTAAGAATACATGCGGGAGCCACATGACAGGGAGGAGAGCTGAGCGAGTATGTGGTCATGACTCACGCCATCGAATGCCTTCCGTACATCGACGGTTACAAGCGCATGGATCTGACTACGAGAAGGTCAAAGAAAAGTATGCTGAAGAACAAGGAACATGTCCAGCGCACAAACGTGGCGTCGGAAGCCAATAAGAGAAGGAGGGAAAAACTCTTTCGCCTCAATAAAATCAGACAGTCGAGTCAAGGTCATTCGCTCAAGAGTCTCGCCAACGCATGACGTCAAAGAGATATGGCGAAAGTTAGAGAGAGATGGAGGTTTGCCCGGCTTCGGAATCATGCAAATTAGAGAGGATGTCCAAGAGCTTGGAAGACAGCCGCTGTTCCATGCTTCGTTCAATGTGTGTAAGAAAAATTCCTTCGCGTTGTCGGGGAGATTACGTAGTGTAGTATATGTTATCTCATCCTCACCGGGTGCCGAGCGGGTAGTTTGGGTGGCTAAGGCAGCTTCCCGCTCCCTGAGCGTGAATGGGCGGTCTAGGTCTGGGTTAGCTTCGCCACAGTAATCTGGGCAGGAAGGTGCGAGGGGGGGAGATACAGAAATTTTAAATTTTCAAACACATTAGATGGAGTCTCTTGAGCGAGAGCTTTAGCTAGGGTAAGAGCAACGGCAGGCTTGGTACCTAAGAGAGACCTAAACAGAGACCATGTAGAGCGCGAGTGCAGTGCGGAGTCAAGGCCATCACACAGCGTGTTCCAACGAGAGTGCTCGGGAGAAGTGCCGTAAGCAATAATTTGAGCCCGCAGAGCATCAATTCGGAAGGAAAGTTGGACGTTGTGTGGCTGGGAGCGGAGAGCGCGTTTCAAACGTTGATGACGTCGCCATAAGCGGAGGAAGTGAGGATAAGGGTCTGGAATGGGGAGTTGAAAACGAGCGCGGCGACTACAGGATGTCATTGCTGCGGAGATCCGCGACGTTTAGTCGTCGTAAGTTTTAAATGAGGCAGACAAAAGGTTATTACAGAATGCTTCCCAGTCAGTGTGAGCGACTCGTTGTTTCCGCCTGTTGATGGAAAGAGGGGTTGTGATGTGTATCAGAAAGTGATCACTGAAAAGATTTTCAGCGGACACCTGCCAGTGAAAAGGAAGGGAACTCCGAGAGAACGTGAGATCGGGTGTAGTGGAGTGCTGTGAAACAGTGCCCGCTCGAGTAGGGGTGTCAGGAGTATTAAGAAGGGTGAGATGGCGTTCCTGGGTGAGGCAGTGTAGAAGGCGATGTGGTTTTAGTGTTTGGGGGTAACCCCAGAGCCTATGAGGGGCATTAAAGTGACCCCTAAAGAGGATATGGGTGGTCGATGGAAGGGAGTGCAGGTATTTGCCAAGAGCACTAATCAAAGAGGACGTGACAGGGGGGTTGTAAAAGGACATCAGAGCGAGAAATACGGGTAGATGGTTGGTAATAGACCACACCAACTAAATGTTTCAGAAGGGGGGAGGGTACGTCTAGTGGTTCAACGAGAACGTCTTTGCGTACATAAATAAACGCAAGTGGCGTTCCCGTCGTAGCGTGATATGCATTGTAGTCCGGGACGGCAAGCGCCGCCCGAGTCTCCTGTATAAGGAGAAAACGGGGTAATGTTGTGCGGGTGAGAAGATATTGGTGGAGAGGGGTCCTATTATGACGAAAGTTGCGGCGGTTCCACTGCAAAATATCGAGGTCCTTTTCACTCGCCATCTAGGTGTTTGAAGTAGAAGAAGCGCCTACGCGTGCGCGTTCCTTCTTTTTTGCCGGGGGAAGCGACTCTTGCAGGGAGTTTAGCATAAAGATGAAAGATTCCAGTTTCTTGGATTGGGTTTCGAGGGTCGTATGAATCCAGACAATTGAATTTCCCAGCTGGACCAAACGAGTGTGATGCGCAGTGGTGGTGGTTTCGACCATGTCGGCCAATTTGGTTACATGGGAGCTGGAGGTCGGGGCGGTGAGTGTGCAGAGTTGCTTATTTAGCTCCGTGAGTTGAGAGGTAAGAGATGATGTGGTAGTTGCGAGTGTCTGCGTCAGTGTGAGTATTTTCTGTTGTAGCTCATCTGAGACGCGTTGTTGCTCGCGCTGGTTGCGCTCCAACATAGCCAGTCGCAGATCGAAGGAGTGGCTCTCGTTACTTAAAGATCGTGAAGGCGTGTTTGATGAAGAAGCGCACATGGGAGGTGTTCCCTTAACCTTATCGGCGTACGAGCCCGGGGGGGGATGTTGCGGGAGGTGATAAGAACTCATGCGCTGAAGAGGAGGGCGGCGAAGGCTGAGTGGCTCGGCGCATGACTGTGCGACAGAGAAAAGCTGATTTGGTGCAGTCGCGTTGCTTAGCTAGAATGTAGGGGCAGGTGGAGTCGAGAGATCAGTGAATGTTGACTTGGCAATGGATGCACCAGGGTTGGGCGCAAACGTGAGCATCGGGATCTGCTGGTAGAGGAGACGCACAGCGGCGGCACTTGGCCGGAACGCTGTGTTGGGGGCATTGATGAGCACGGTGCCTTATAGCAAGGCACCGAGTTCAAGTAGGGGGTTTAGGTTTATGTGGACGGCATCGGGAAAAGACGCGTTTGAAGTACACAAAGCGAGGCATGATGATTCCAGCGAATGTTGTGAGGATGGATCTAGTGGAGCCCATCATACGTGCAGCGAGTATGTCTGAAGTAAAAGATTCGAGGTTATGCAAGAGCTGATATGATGTGAAGTGACCACCGACGTCGTGTATGACGCCGAGACATGATATTGGAGGACTGCGGGCATAGGGCTTAATGGTGATCGGCTTACCATTAAGTTCCAAACTTGTGAGGGAGAGTAGGAGGTGGGCAGTGAGAGGTGAGAGCGTTTTCAGAAACACAAGGCTCTGAGCAGGTTTGGCCTGAAGGGTGACCTCCGCACTAGTCTTGGGAGAGAGATTTGTGGCGGCTATGATGGTAGAAAGCAGGTCGTAGAGAGGCAGTTTTGGCGTGAGTGTTCCGGGTGGAAGTTGGATTCCGACGGTGATGAGCTCGGAGCGGGGGCGGCCGGTTGAGGCAGGTTTTCGTTTGGCACTGACAGTATTCCAGCTGCCTTCAGGAGATGGCGTATTGTCTTCGTTGACCTGCGACGCCGCGAAGTCTATTTCCGTCGATAAGTCGTCAGCTGAAGTGATGGAAGGCAAAACTTCGGTGATGGAAGAAACGATGCTAGTCAAAACGCGCTTGTCGACATAGTCGGAATTTCCAATGGGTAGGCCAGACGTAGATAAGGTGGGGAGAGCGGCAGGCGTGGTTGATTGCAACGCCAACGCTGCATTACGGCTCTCGGGCTCCGGCGTTTGTGTGGCTATCAAGCTGGGAGTAGCAGAGACGCCACCAGCGTTGCACGTTGCTGGACCGTGCGCGCTGTTGAGGAACGCTGCCTGTTGCTGTATTGTTGTCGGCACGGGGCTGGTGACATTGCCGGATGTTGACAGCGGAGGCACGGCTGTATCAGCGGTACGGCCGGAGGAGGCTGGGCTTACCGACAGGGCGTCAGTTGTCGTTGGTGTCGAGTGCTGGTCGGGACGCTGCATCGTGGAGGTGCAGGCGCAGCGCGTCAGGGTTAGCGCGGCGCCGCGCTGCTTCGTACTTTTGAGGGGCCTGGAGGGCCAGCCTAGGGTCGGACTAGGCCCGAATGGGGTCGGCGTGTCCCGGAAGTCTTCTAGAAGGTATAGTGAGCTTTTCCAGACACGGGCGGGGCCCGGTAACGAGCCAAGAACACGTGAAAACGGAGCACTGTATGCGGCCAGCCAAACAAAACGGCGCCACCCTGCGGTCTCTGCGGAACAGATAAATACAAATATCTGGGCGTATGGATAAGCAATGGGACCGAGTACCTAAGGGAACACAAAATATACGTGACGAATAAAGGTAACAGGAATGCAGCAGTGATGAAAAATAAGGCACTGTGGAATTACAATAGGTATGATGTTGTGAGAGGATTGTGGAAAGGGGTCATGGTTTCTGGGCTGACGTTCGGCAATGCGGTCTTGTGCATAAGATCAGAAGTTCAAGCAAGATTGGAAGTTAAGCAACGTGGAATAGGTAGGCTTGCTTTAGGAGCTCACGGGAATACACCAAATCAGGGAGTACAAGGTGATATGGGATGGACATCATTTGAGGGCAGGGAAGCTAGCAGCAAGATAAAATTTGAGAAGCGATTGAGAGAAATGGGGGAGGAGCGTTGGGCTGGGAAGGTTTTCAGCTACTTGTACATAAAGAATGTCGATACAAAATGGAGGAAGCGAACCATCAAATTGACTGGTAAATACTTGACTGGTAAAAAATGACTGGTAAAATATGTGCTCAAGTGTTTCTGGCACATCACAGCGTTCGAAATTGGGACCTGTATCATTATAGGCGTAGTTGTTTCTTTTATTGTTAAACTTTTCAAATGAAACGTGGGCTAAGAGAGCTAGATATCGGAGAGAGCCATTCATACAACGGTGGGGAAACTATTATGTTTATTTGCATACATGAATTGTTTGTTTGCGTATACTTGTTGCACGTGCCACGGTGAATAACTTATATCGAACCATATTGTATGGCAGAATACTTCACTCTGAAATACAAGTTCACAACGGCTAAAGTATATTTTCACTATGTGCGACGCTTTCGTGTGACGATTTCTAATGGGTTCATGTGATCATCTGGTGGGGCTTCACACATAGAGTAACATAAAAATTACAAGAGTGTACATTTGGGCCAAAAGCAAGTTCACGTTAGCCGTAAGATGACAACACATCACTCACTGCTTCAAGAATAAACGCGTACTTCTTATTTACTACAGTACTTTTTATAGTGCATTATATGTCTACGTTTCAGGGGACCAGATTTACGTTAGCCTAAGCTCCTATTATGTAGCCACCAAAACAGCTATTCTCCCGCTCCTCTTTTTTTGTTATTGTCACTCTCGACTTGCTGCACAAGAACTTTGAAAAAAGAATTCCTGGTACCATAGCATGGCTGCCTAGTGTCAGGACCAATGATTAGACATACTATATAAATTAAGCTAACATTATACAACAGTGACAAACGTAACAGCTAAAAATACATATATTAATCAGTCTCTTAGAGGTAAGCTAGTATACATTCAGTGAATTGATTAGTCTTCATGCATGCAGTGTTTTTACGGGTAGAGTAGGAGTCAGCTCAGCAGCATAGCCCTTTCATTCTGTTTCAATCCCTGAGCCTCACAAATATTCATCAACTGGCAGTAGACATGTCTCGTCACAAATATTGCGTTTTAAAATTTAAAAAAATCGTATGTTCTATGATTTACATCTAATTGCTTAGACATTATTTGTCGCATCTGAAACCATGCGGGTTGTACGGCCCTTCCATACACTGCTGGTAGAGGACATACACACCCCGACAAGGGCATGTATTACAAGTAACTATTGTGAATTATAGGATTAGACACAATAATAATGAGATCTAACAGACAACTATGCCAAGTACAGTATAAAGGGAGGTAATATAAGTAATTAAAATGTAATTGAGAGGAAAGGAAAGTGGACAAAAAGATAGCTTTCCGGGGGCAGGGTCCCCACTGCGGTCATTGGTTGTCGCTGTTTGGTGAAAGAAGCGCTATCGTACTGTTACGAAGGACTATGTTCGCAAATGTTTCTGCTACCACTTTCCCATCGCTTTTCCGAGCGAAGCTGTTCTTTCTAGACACTTGCACACCCAGGATCCGTGGTTGTGTTGCGTAATAAACGACAATGTGCCACAGCCATCGAATAAATACCACTACTCATCACTGTATGGTCCGCCAAAAATGGAAGTGACAGTTAGCACAACAAAACGAGTATGTGCCACGGAAATCTGTGGGGTTCATCGGAAAGCTATCATTGTCATGAACTCGCATGTACCACAGATGTGGGGAAATATAAAGCTAATTCAATACAACCACAGAAATTGGGTACACGATACTTCCAAAAAATAATAAGAAGAGAACAGCTATGGCCTAACAGGTGTTGTGCTCGATGCTACAGTCACACCAAAACTACGTGATCCTATGTGGTTATAAAAGGTGGTGACTATACGACCCTTTCAAAGCTCAACAAATGGCGTTTATTAAAGAGCAGCTTTGCAACATATCGGAGCATTTTAAACGAAGGCTACTTCGTGAACCTGTGTATAACAGTGGTATGGTCAGGATACAATGAAATGATACTACTCCCATCAATATGTATTAACGAGACTTCAATTAAGAATATTTATACAACATATCTGAAAGACTTGGAAAACATCGAAAAGCGTTCGCTTCCAGCTTCGCTGTTTCATTGGTGTCCGCGAAGAGGACCTGGTTGAATTTTTCTCTACTCTGTTTGAACACTTACAACCGCCTAAAGCTGCGGACATTGGCCATAGGAAGCGCCCAATTTCACTGAAACGCATGATATAGCAGTTGAAATGGCTCACAGGCTACCCATCATTTTACTTGGTCTATCTTTTCATCACATGCTCCCTTTAAAGCGCGTTTATCCAAAGAGCTTTGGAAAAATTAATTATTATAGCTTTTTGTTATGTTTCGCTGTATGCACCAGTATGATCACTTTTCCTTGTAAGTATGTGCCGTTTGCGAGAAATCACCATCAAGGAAGTGCCGCTCGTGCACGCCCTAGACCCTGTACAAACCGAGGTTTCAGATCATCTTAGGCCACTACACCAAAAGGCGAATTCGCAGGACCGTTCTCATCTGCAGTCACCACTGCTAGAGCATGCAGGGCATCGACCAGAAGATTACCGACACGGATGGCCAGAAGCAAATAGACCCGCCGCAATACATGTGGCCGGTACAAAACGCCTATCCGACACCAGGCAACGTCCAGGGTTGGAGCCAGAACCCATTTCAAGTGACGACTCAAAGCCAGTGGCCTGCTTCAGGTGCTGTTTACGGACCTTCCAAGAGTGGCCTTCAGCGACCCCGTGGAATCGGGCCGCCGTTCACGCGCTCTGCTCTACAAGCAACGACAATGCAGCAGAAAGAGACGAACGACAAACAATGCACGACCATAGACCCAGCCCTGTCGCCAGTGGGACAGCCAACGCGTTCGGGTCACAGCTCAGCGTCTTTCTCTTTCCGAGGGCAACACTCTCACCTGGGCGACGGCAGCTGTTGTGACTCGACGTCTAGCTCCACGTCCAGCAGTGGCCACTGCTGCATCTGCAACGTGATGAGTGACAGCGACTTGATTCCTCCTCGCAGTAAGCGCCGCCTTGCAAAGTCAAGAGGTGACAAACGGGAAAAGAAGTTCTCCTGGACAACCTGTGCCCCCGTGGTAGGTGTAGCGTTTGTCGTCCCCTCTTTGTTCCTGCTCGGCATGTCAACCCGGTTACGATCACACCGCGTGGCGTTCTCTCTCGCCGTCACGCAGCAAATGCGAGAAGCTGCCAATGAAATGCATAAAGAAAGGTCTCCGGCTAGCGACTCGCCAGCAACGAGCAAGTTGACTGAAGAAAGAGGAAACGAAGACACTGCAAAAACTGACCTGAGCACGACGACAGAGGGTGCAACGGAGCTAATCGAAAGATCTGCACCAACGGCCAGGGCTAAAACCGTGGCTCCAGGTCTGAAGAAGAAACACACCAAGCATGCTCTGAAGACGCATTCTTCACTCAAGCGGACTTCCAGAAAAAGCAAGAAGAGCGGCCGGAAGGAACGCAAAAAAACGCGGGCCATTTCATTACGGCAAGCAGTGAGTAATTACATTTTTCCATTTTTAAAAGTTACATCTGTGAAAGTTACGGCATCAAAACTTCGATTTCAATTAACGGTGGCATACTTCTAGGCGTCGTGGTCGAGTGTTGTCCACATTCATGTTGTATTTTTTGTGTATTACATGTAGAAAACTTTGCAAGAGGCTACGCAAAATGAAGTATCTTGAAATAATTTCGCAAGTGTTTGTTAATACACAAAGACCTATACTTCAAAAATACAAGATCAATTACTACCATTTTTACATCTTGAAGTGACCGACAAAACGCCTGAACGTGTGTATGTATCGTAGTAAAAATCAAGAAAAACATAAAATACTGTGACTTATTCCAGCATTCTTCTAGCGTTTTTATTAGGATTTATATTTTTAAGTCTTGCTTTAAGTCTTTAAGTCTTGCTTAAAATTATCAAAAACCGCCTTGTTGCGCAGCCTAGCGAAAGAGCCTTGAAGCTGGAGTACGGAATATGGAGTCGATTCCTTTGCTGAAGCGGGTGCGTAGTCGCATGCTGTCGTGCGTGGCAGTACTCAAACTTAGAATATGTATAATATTATACGGTCCCACTCAGTTTGTGCCGCTTATGACGTAAGAGGAATATCACCGTGAGGATTGGCGCTGAAGTCGCGGCCGCAGTGGACAAAGTCGGGCCGTGGCACATCCGCGCGGAGTTCACGCATGCGCAGTAAATCACCACGCGCTCACTGTTTGCAGAATGAGAGCATAGGAGTTCATATTCACTGCAGATAGAAAAAAAATCTTACAAATCTTTTGTGGCGTTTACCAATCTATCATTTCGGGATCGAACACATTGACGGGTAAAGGCCTGACCCCACGTACACGTCGCAGCACGTCGGCGCGTGTCTTTTTGGCGCGGCTTCGAGCCCTCTCTCATATGGAGAGAGAGAGCGTTGCTTCGTGTAGCCACGTGCCCACTCCCTCTACAGAGAGAGAGTGAGTGGGATTGACTTTATTAAACACATCCTGAGGAGGCTGATAAGGGGCAATTTTGACCCTTAATTCAGCCTGGAGGCTCCACCAAGGATGGCGCTTGTAGCCGAAGGCTTGAAGCGATGTCCTGGGCTCTCTGGACCATCTGTAGTTGCTGCTTGTATTGGTTGCTCTTGGGGGCTTCCCGCCGAGCCTCATGGGTATTCAGTTGTGCTGCGCTGTGGGTAGGGCACAGCCAAAGCATGTGTTCGAAGTTGCAATAGTGATGATTGCAGAGGAAGCATGTGAGTGGTGTGTCGTGGTCGACTCTATTAAGGGTCGACTCTTAGAGTTACAGCTTGTGCTTTCTTAAGTTTTGGGTGTGGTGCTGGGATGGTACGTCTTTGTCCCCGGTAATATGAAGTAATCTCGTGGTATGTGAGTGTTTTGTCGTAGCTGCAGAGATTACCGTACCGCCCACCCCTCGACGGGTCGTTGTCCTAGTTCACGCGCCATGTGGTTGACCTTTTCGTTGGGATTGCAGTGGTCGAGTCCCGGTAACTGTGCCAGATATGCTGGAAACCAGGATACGTGAATTTGAGATCTCTCTTCTTTAATAAGAATTTCTTTGCTCTTGTACTCTCTCATTCCGTTGACGGTGAGTTTTTCAGTGCTTCTAGCAACTATAGGCCAGCCGCGAACGTTCGTGCCGCGGTCTTGGAGTCTGTGTATATTGTGGAATGGGCTTGGCGGCTCTGCAAGGCTAGTGCGATCGCCATTTCCTCCGCTTCCATTGGACGGCTGCCGCGTTTCTGAGGTTTCCGTCTACATCAACGACCGCTATTGCAAACGCCTCCCTGCCGTAGTAGCGAGTGGCATCTACGAATAGCACGTGCGTGTCGTGTTTTTGTCTTGTTTACGAGCGCCCTGACTCCTTCGGCCTTTGTTGAACGTTAGATGAACGTTGCGGGGGATTGGCTCAACCCTAATGTGTTTCCTCACGTCATTGCTAAGTTTGGTTATTTTCTCTAGTTGTAAAATTGCGCAAATGCCCGAGTCTCGGCGGTTGAGATGGCCTGCCTGCGTCAACGACAGGCGTGTGATCTGTGCCACTCTTTGAGCCTCAAAACTTTCTACGGCCGTGCTTTGCAGACCGAGTTGCTCGAGTTTCTCGTTGCTCGGGCTATTGGGCAAGCCGAGTGCTGTTTTCAGTCCCTTACTGAGCATGAAGTCAACCTTTTTGATTTCATCCTTCGTAAGTTTCAGAAACGGGAAAGCGTATGCTACGTGACTTACGAGAAAGGCGTGATACACCTTCATGATGTTGTCTTCTAGGAGGCCTGCCCTGTTGTTGGCGATTCTAGCAACGCCTCTTGCAAAACTGTTCATGCTTTTTTTTCTAGGTGCTTGAGTGCTTCCGTGTTGTGGCCATCCTTGGCGCTTAACGATGGCCCTAGAACCTTAACCGTATATACTTGCGGTATCGTTTGGTTGTTCTCAGCTTTGAGAACTACTTACTACTCCTCTTTTTTGTGAATTTGGTTGAGGGTGAAAGAGGGTTAGTGTAGAATTGGGAGGGGGGAGGGTGCGAGTCCAATTAGCCTAAGAAATGTTTCGGTTGTAGTCAGTGCTTGTTGAAGGATTCTTTCCAAGGCACTATATGAGGGGCCACATGAGACCCATATTGTTATATCATCCGCGTATGTGGCATGGTGCACGGATGGGATTTGAGAGAGCTTCTCTGACAACCTGTGCATCGCTAAATAAAGATCAGTGACGAGAGCACTGACCCTTGTGGGGTGCTGATATCTCCGAGTCGTTCGGGTTCGCCGCATTGCTCTCCTGTGCGTATGGTGGCGGTTCTGTTCTCCAGAAAGGCTTTGATGTAGTTATACAATTTTTCACCTGAGTTCATGTGTGATATTTCTCCTAGTATGTGTTCATGTTTTACGGTGTCAAAGCACTTGGCCAGGTCCAGGGATAATATGGCTTTGGGCGTGTGGAGGAGCCAGCTACGTATGTGCTCTCTTAACATCAACATGGAGTCCTGTGTGAACAGTGCCCTGCGGAAGACAATAATGTGTTATCGAAAGAGTCCATTGCTCTCAATGTGGTCCGGTATACAATTGAGTATAGCATGCTCAGCTACTTTTCGAACGAAAGATGTGAGTGATATGGGCCTTAAGTTATCGATGCTCAGCGGTTTTCCGGGTTTTGGGATGAGCGAAACCTTGGCACTACGTCATTCTTGTGGCACTGTACCCGTTTGCCATGCCTCATTCATCTTCTTAGTAATGATTATGATTGCTTTATCGTCTAAATTCCATAGCAGTTTATTGCCGATGCCATCTGGCCCTGGCGCCAATGTGCCATTGAGTCGCTGTAGAGCACCGTATTTCAGCTTCGCTGAATGGTTCGTCTAGCTTTTCTTGCGGTCGACCTCCATATGAGAGATTTTCATTTTCCCGAGCTACTGCTTTGCTTTCCAGAGGGAGATATTTCTCGCCTAGCGTTTTGAGGAGAGCTTGGGATCCACCACTGTCCTGGGCGGGCTTGTGCACCAATTGTTCAATTTGCAGCTGGGTGCCGCCTCTGCTGGGTTTGTTGCTGTCCGCCAAAATGTGTTTCAGCAGCCCCCATTTGCTTCCCCTCCACATTTTGTCATCTGCTTCGTCACATGTGTTGTTCCACTCATGGGCGCAGGGCGTTTTGGCATGAGAATTGATTTCGCGGCCAAGGTCCGTGATTTTCGTGCGTGTCTGTCGAGCCTGTTTTTACGCCACACTTTTTCTGCAGCAAACTGGTCAGGTGAGAGTTCATGGCCTGGATTAATTCATCAGTCTCGACTTCTTTGATGGCCTGATTTGCTGCCATTTTTAATTGATAAGAAGGCTTCATACAATTGTTCTGTACTGCCTTTCTGCTCCTTTACTTTACGGAACTGGTTCACGTCCGTGATTTGAATTTTCTTGGCACTTTGACCTCGTTCTCAATGGTAATTTTCAGGATGCAGTGGTCGCTACCTAGGTACTCGGCGAGGTTATCCCAGGTAGCTCTGACGTTCTTGGTGAAGGTTAAGTCAGGCATTGTGTCCCACTGTACCGAATTACCTCTTCTTGGTAAGAGAGCAAAGTTGTTTATAAGCTGCAGGTTCAGCGCATTTGCGCTTTATGCTAACTTTGTGACTTTGCCTTCGTGTTTGGAAGTGTCCCCACTCGGTTCCCCTGGCATTAAAATCACCCGCTACTATGAGCAGTTTGTCACTCACCATTTTTACCGTGAAGGTAGGCAGTCTGTTGAAGTCTGTTTTTTTATGTGATGAAGAACTTTAAAGTTTGAGCACCAAGATGCTTGTTATAACAGCCCTGTGCAGTAAGATTGCCACCAGGACCAATTCCAGGCGTTTTTTTGTATGCGGGGGTGTCCCTTTCGGCGAACATCATGTATTTCCGGATGAAGGTAGCCACTCCTCGCACCTTGTTCTGCTCGGGGTGCAGGGTTGGCCTGGCTACCCCTGTATGCCAATGCTTTTAGCAGTTTTGCTTTCTCCACATGCCTGTAGCAATACTATATGTGGCTTTTTTGTAGGCTAGCAATGGTTGTGTAAGTGGTGCTTTGGGTTTCTGAAGTGAGTTACAGTTTCACTGCCAGATCTTAATATTATTACGGGAAGGAGATAGCAATATGTTTACAGTCTGCGGCCATTTTGGCTTGGTAGCTTATGTGCGTCGTGGCTCGTTACCTCCGCGAAATTGCATGCTTTGACTGGTCACACTTTAGCTCTAGAAGTGATGCTCGGCACGCTTGCCGTAACCGCTGGTTTTTTCATGATTAGGTTCTGAAGAGCAGCCGCCACAGGTGGGTCGGCTACATCTTCTTCAGGCTCACGAACCTCTGGTCAGCTTTTTCAGTGGAAGTCTTGAAGATTTCCTTAAAGTTGGCATGCGTGTTCGCCAACATGTCAATTCTGTCGTTGATTTTAGTTATCGCAGACTGTGTCAGTAGGGCTTTTTTATCACTCGAGACCATCTCGACCTCCTCCGTCGTATCGCTGTCGCTGTCTACGGCTTTGCCTTTGTGTGTGTGTTGTGGATCGTTTGTTGTATGCGTGTTGTCGGTGGTGCCGGTTAGCTCAACTGGTTAATTCCGTGGCCACTCTCTATTCTAGCTATTGAGGCCCGGAGCTCTTCAAGCTCCTTCTTGATCGCCTTGTTTTCTTGTTCAAGCACTAGTATGCGAGAATCGGGAGCATGCTCTGGCTGTGCCTTACTTTTCCGCTGGCTACTTGTGCTTCGTGATGCACCTTCAACCCTGCTGACCCAGGAGTCATTGTTCGGCTGGTGCTAATGCTGCGTGGCTGCTGGTCTCGTTCTCGATCGGGATCTCGAGCACTCTTGAGATGGCAGGCGGTTTTCGGATCCCGACAGGGACGAGGGGCGCCCTCCGGATCGGAAATGCCTTCTAGATCGCGATATACCCCTGGATGGAGACGGTGATGGACGCTCGAGGCGTTCTCCCGTCCCGGCACCTGGTTGTGGCAGGGTTCCTTGAACGTGACGGATGTTGGCGCGTCTTGACGTTGTTGTGCTTGCCGCTCTTGCTTTCTGCGGCTTCTTCTCCTTTTCACTTTGTATGGAATGTGCAAGCGTTTTTTGTATTCGCGATCTCCAGTGGTTTGACTACCATTGCAAAGCTTGCATTTCGGCTCGCAGTCATGCACGCTGTTTTCTTGTAGCGTTTCACCGCAGTTGTGACATTTCTTGCTGGTTGCGTTTGTGTGCCGGCAAACATCGGCGCGATGACTGACTCCTGCGCACGTTCTGCAAACATTGACTTGTCGCTTGTAGAGCGAGCAGGGAACCATGGAAGTTCCGCACATCACTGTGCTCAGAGCGCGCTACCCGTCGAAGAGGATTGTGATAACTTTGGTCGTTTCGAAGCGTCCTGCCTCGATGGCAGTAGAATTTTGGTCGTGCACAGTCATGCGTTTGAGCGTTGCATCGTCAAGGGAGAGGTCAACGTTCTTAATGACGCACTTGCATGTATTATCGGGTGCGTCCAAGATTGTGGCAACTTTGAACGAGCCTTGGTTTGTGTGGAGTTTCTGCACATTCACGTATAATGTGGCACTATTTTGGTGCGGTGTAGAAATAACGATGATGTTTTGCATCTTTTTGGGGCAGATCGTGTCCTCCCGTGCTTGTTCTTCGGTGATCTTGGCGGCCATGATGATGGCTCTCGCCAGCAGAACGAGGTCGACTCTTGCTACGTCTAACTTGGTCTCATGATTACCTTGATCTGGTCATTGGGTAGGCGGGGTAGCCTGGAAGCGGATACCACCCGACGTAGAGCCGATTGACTCTTTTTGGAGCCCCTGGGGTGCTTCGGTTGGTTGTTGTGCTCGACCATCCCAGTGGCCAGCTCCTCGTTCAGTGGATTCGTCTGTCTTCGGCGTCGCATGGCGGTGGCCCATCCTGGTCCGTCGACAATCTCCGCGCTTACTTCTATTCCCTCCATGGTTATAGTGGAAGACATTTTCAGTGCCTGATTGTCGGCTGTGCCGTGCGGGAGATGATCCAGCAGCTGCAGCGCCTGGCCATGCCCTTGGATACGTGTAATAACCGTACTCCTCGCCAACCCTAGGCATGGTTAGGGTAAGCAAGGACACTCTGTGCTTCGCAACTCTAAAGTCCTAAAAGATGTCAGAGAGTACACTCACCGCCAAAAATGGCGTCTCCACTGAAAACGCAAAGCTTACTTGTTCGAATAAGCAGAAAGTCAAGTATCTTGGTGAAAAAAAACGACCAAAAACATTTAGGCAACCGGGAGCTGACGTTTTCACGTCCACGCTCTTCGACGCCACCTAACGGTCCCCCCTTTCTACAGAGAGAGGGCGCGGCGCCGCGTCAAAAGGCTTCGCGCAGGCGCGCTGCGACGAATACGTGTGGTTAGGCCTTAAAGAAACACTAAAGGGAAATAATAAATCGACTTTGATAGTTGAAATAGCACTCCAGAAACCTTGTAGTGTTACTTTTGTGCCAAGGAAGGGCCTATTTTGAAATAAAATCCCGTTTAATAGTCCACATCGGGTTAGCACGCTTCAAATTACCCGCCTCAAGAAGCAGACCGACCGGACTGATTCACGTCACTGTTGCCGTGGACAACCTTGCCAGTCTTTACTGCGCTAGTAGCAGCTGGCCGAAAGCAGCGGAATCCACAGCAGCAACAACGGCCATTGATCAATTTCCCGACATTGGCTCCGAGCATGCAGACGTTTTTTTTGTTGTTGTTTCAACTGCGTCCCGCTAGATAACACCGCCTGTCCCGTGTAACCACGTGAAACTTGAATTTTTGAACCACTCGCGTCATCCTGCGTGGTAGCGTCCTTCCATGAATCAAGCAAAAACGAACTCGCAGCATTTTATTGCGTCGGTTGATGTACGGAAGGTTCTTTATTTATTGCAGTTAGATTGATTACTAATGATTAATTTTAGGTGGTTCTTCTGATGTCATCCGGATCATTTTCAAAATATCCTATTGTGGTGCTTGGGCTCTTGTGCGTTTACTTTAATTTCTCGGTAAGTAGGGCATTGTTGTTGATAATATTGTCGTTTTATGTGTCATACATTGAGCTTTCACTCTGACGTAAATTGTTATTTGATTTAGGGTTCCTTTAGTATTTACTTTGCACTAAAAATAGGCACCATAAAAAATGGCTGTTGGTCCCTTTAACGCAAATGGCTATTGCTTTCTTGCGTGCAGATCCTTCCTAAGTGTAGCCATGCGTTCTACACGTATTGTCGGCGTGCTCGGCGCGAATTTTCCTACCAACCCGATACCGACACGTGTGTCGAGTCCAATGGCGTGAACGTCTGCACCAGAGGAACAAACAGGTTCGCCACCCTGGAACACTGCGTTCACAGTTGCGTTTCTACTACGCACCCGGCTGGCAAGTGCTTCGGCAAGCCGATGTTCACGCGTTGCGCAAGGTATGTATAGGACATCTTACGATATGTCTCGATCTGTGTTTTCCACAACAGACCTGAACTGTAAAGGAAGAGCAGAACCGGAAAAGAATCTATTTAGTACGGTCAGGTTCTGAATAACGTTTGCATTCATAGTCAATAAGTCGTTCAGCAATGTAAAGTTCTGATCGTACAGTATGGTTAGTGACGGCGTGTTGCAGTTCTTGTTAGGTGTAACCCGCCACGGAATACTACTGGCGACCCCACGAGCATATATGGAATCCATCATACCCCTTAGACTACGTCTTATTCATTTTCCTGTGGACTCCATAAAGCTGTCTAACCAATTACTGCATAAACCACCTTATTTTATCTTGTTTAGCACGTTGTCAAGCATTCGTTATTGCTAATCTAACCAGCCACTCGCATGATACCGTTTCTGAAACCTCTAGCGTCAATGAAATGTGAGGATGGCATCTCAAGCAGAAGTGGATTTAGCATGCGATAAATACAAAAATACCACGTCGTCGTAGTCGCCACGTTGCTGTCTTATCCTGCGCCACCTCTACTAATCTGCTACAAGTATCTCATCTCTCAGCCGCACGCTGAGGACAACTCGCACAGATAATGTGTTTCTCTATAGTACATTTTGCACGAGACGGTAATACCGTAGCATGAACGGTACAGTGTATGCGGCCCTGCTTCAAAATTCTGCCGCGTCATTCGCTGTGTATAGGCCAGATGCCCTGTCCGACTGGTGGTACTACGACCACAGCAAGTGCGTGCACTGGTCCTTTCCTTCTGGTGGCTGCCCGGCCAACGGAAGTATGGTGTTCGCAACGGTCAAAGAGTGCGAGAGGCGTTGCCGAGATCCAGACCATGAACTCCGCTGCGGAAAACCTCACCTAGTGGCCTGCGGTCGACGCCATCTCAAGTACCCGTACTTCGCCCACGTGTCGTCCCAAGACGGCCACATGAGATGTTACCGCTCTTCGTTGGCCACACTGCGGCAGCACCAGTGCCTCGTTGGTGAAAACCGGTTCCCTAACTTTGGAACCTGCGCAGTCGCCTGTCGGCAGAAGCCGCCATCTTACTAGCAAAGGCGACACTGTGCATCGTTGTCGTGCTCTTGATCATGTTCCTCCCAGTTTTTGCGCAGCCCGAAACCCCAGTTTTTCGCTCGGCGTTCGTGTACACGATGTTCAAGGGCCAATTTTTTATACAAATTGGTTGTCATGAAGGATGTAACATACACTTGTCAATCTTTTTTTTCACTCTTCTAAGCAGAAAATATATTTATTCTTTAATAGATACAACTGTATTATGGTTTTCAGATAAGGAACATGTAAAATTCGATGCTTCAGATATCCGCACAAATTGAATATATCAATGTATTTCACTATATCCTAAAAGCAGGTAAGCATGACAAGTATATTTCTACTATACTTATACTATACTATACTGTACTTTCTACTATACTATACTAGTATATCTCTACTATATTACTATGTACTCTAGAAGCTGTCGTCAAGCTAAGAGTGCATTACGTTAATTAAGAAAACATTCTAATGAATACAGCGGCCATAGCTCGATTTCCTTTTTGCATTGCCGATTCTGAATACGTCAGTCGTTATTCATTCTCTGTAAACATCTAGGTTTATTAACACATCAATTGTAAACATATTGAAGGTTCACATCGCTACTTTCTCATGTCAACACGCGCGCATCTGCGACAGCTTCTGAACCTAGTAAAAACCGCATTCGACCACGGTTAACTACAGCATAAAAAATAAACGCACACACTTCCTTAACAGGAATGAACAAAGGATTTTTTGTTAATTTTGAGTTAATGGGAGGTTGCGGTGTGTTAAAGGGTAAAATGATGAAGTATATTATTAAAGTTGGACTTCTTGGCCTTTTAAGCATAATTTCAAAAAGCCTCCTGAATGTCGGGTCCCGAGCTGCGGAAGGCAGCCTACGAATGCTCCTTGGCCTCACTATAGGCATTGAAATATTGAGGGATGACTGAACACCACTTGATGTGGTTTGTCTGCACTGGAAGCGAGCGAGTGAAACAAAACTATTAGGTTCACAATAGACACGAGTTAACTCAGCGTCACCTGACTAGGCCCACTCGGGGACGGTCAGGTCTCGCGGGCCCTCTGGACGGCCAGGATTTGATGCTGGCTCTGCTAGAAGGGAAACTGGAGCACGGAGGGAGGGAGGAACGTTAATGTGTGCCCGCACGGTACTAAAAAAAGACGCGGAAGTAGCGACGTGGTCGTGGCTCAGGAGACGGAATACAGCGATGAGAAAACACTGCTTATATAACTCTACAATGGAGCATGTCACGGTGCCTCTAGAAGACATGTCAAGTTCTAGAGAATAGAAGATGGGGCGAGAAAGGCGTCCCTGGTCTAGCATGTAGTGAGGGACAGGTGCCCCGTCCAGCAGAGAATTCAGCCCCGTGTCCTCAAAGTAATGCAGCACCCATTTGAAAACGGCTGTGCGGGTGGACACGAAGAAGTAGATCTGCATGTGTCGTCACTGGCAGCCAATATCGGTGAACATGGCGGCTCGCTGTGATTGTAGCGCAGGTCAGTGACACAAAGCAGGTAGCACTGTGTACGTCCGGAAGGACCTGGTAAGGCCAGGGCAGTGCACAAAGCTAACAAAACATAGCACGACATCAGAACTTCATAAGGACAAGATCTTACTAACAACTTACTACAACAACTTCTCATTACTCGAGATAAGCACGTCCTCAGGGTTGCCGTTGGCGGGTACTATGCGCCAAATTGCCTGATTTGCGACTCTGTCTTGCGACGGGAGTTTAGTTTGACCCCATGTGTAGTTTCTGACTACTTTTTAACTTATGCCTTGGTACATTAAGACATTTTTTATTGTTTGCTGGTAAAATTCACTCTTTCGAAGATTTTTTGTGCTGTCAGCCGATGTGCGAAAGCGTCCTCACTACACCAGTGGGCTCATGGGCGTCAATGAACGTCAATGCAGAGTGTGGCGTGCATGTATATACGGAGTGGCGAAGTTGTGTGCGCGTTGGAAAACGCGTGTACGCTGCTCACACAGCCCAAAATCTTTGCAGGTGCAAGTTTGTCGCACTCCTGTATACACGCCACGCCTGCTCAAGAGTGAAATTGATAAGAGCACTCATCCGCAACAATGTAATTCTGGGCTGTTCATCTTGAATCATACTGTTACGTGAAGGATAGTCGCTTGCACCGTAGACCATTTACAAGGTATAATTACAAAAGCGGTCCCACTGCTGACCGGTTCAGGTCAGAGCGCGAAGCGAGATACCTTCGTTCTCTTCGTCGGGCGCACGCGCGCATGGTTCGAGAGGCTATAATTATGCATGTATCAATAGTATTTGAGGACGGACTGGTGTTACGTAAACACTGCTAATCAGTCTGCTTCTTCAAACTCGGCTAATAAGTCTGCTGCTTCAATGTCGAACTTTCGTATTAACTTTTTTGAGTACGATGAATTACTCTATCTTTAAGAAACTCTTTTTCGCATAAACCATATATACGCAAGCACAATTAATTCAAGACAACATCAATTCATTTCTTTGAAACCTCTTTGAGCTTTGAAGGCGGAAGTAGAGGGGAGATGTTGATGTGGTTTTGCTTAATGAAAATGACGTAATTCATTCTTCAATAATAAAAAATGGTACTGATACTACTGTTCTTGTTCTATCAGGCTACGCATTTGACGATAAAATTTTATTAGGTGCCTACTTTGGCTTTAGCATTACCTCTGAATTCGAAGTCCAGCCAAAGGCAAACCTCAATGTCGTGTCACAAGTCTGGGCCCTAGAGGCAATGTTGGCTCTGATGGAAGTGTGCGAGTCAATATGACGCGAAAGCGGATAGAAAGGGAGACGATGGAAATGAAATGGTGGCATCATTAGGCATTAAGTTTCTTGAGCACTGTACGTTACGGAACTTGAAAGAGCGCCAGCGATTTCGCAGTATTTTATGGCGTAGCATGTACGAGCCAAGATGTTCAACCAAATGGTCATATTTCAGCAATCTTCGGCTGCAGGCAAAGCTATTGTTGTACTGTGAGCGTTCTTACCTTTGATCTGCTCAAGTTCTCCATCGAAATAAATATATTTATTTCGATAGTTATGTATTTATTGACTGAGCTGATGCATTCTTCGGCATCACACCAACATGGTACCTCATGGAGCTGTTTAGGCGTCCGCGAACCAAATACACACATGAAGTCGTGAAGCGAATTTCAAATGTGAACAGAGTAGTAACGTCGCCTCGGACCACATAAGCACCCTTAATCAATCAAAGGTTTATACTGAGCATGGATTACAACCTGAAAAACAAAACAGCAAGACGATTGCAGCTGTCGGGTTTGGGCATTCTATAGGAAACCATGAACCACAAGTTAGCATTCCAAAACGCGGAATTATCCGTTCTCCAAGTGGAAGTTTCATGGATTCAGTATAGCTCTGCCACGCTCACTCTTCAGCGAAAGGTAGCGCAAACACGTTTCGAAAAGCGAGAGTCAATTCTTTCAGCGTATATCGAGTCTCGGCTGTGGACCTTATTGTATTGCCCTAACGCACACATTCCAAGCCTTCACTCCGGCCTTTTAACGCAGCCTATACGCAGGTGTCCGGGACAGCTTGTGCTTAAAATACACAGATGCACATGCATCCGGTACACATTACCGGCGTCACTACCGCAGCTGAAACTTCTGTGCAATGTTGTCGCTTTAAAAAATTCATTGCCGAGCAGCATGTTTTACGGCAGCACAAATGCAGCTTGCAGTGGGAGTTCGCAAAGAACTTGCGTCCCCGTTCATTCAACATTACTGAACGCGAGAAAGGACACTGCACAAATGTAGGTTACACCATGTGTTTTCTATAGCACTTATTAACATTGTCGTTGCGCACAAGCTAGGCCCTCTAAACCTAACTTTATAAATTCACCCTATTCAACGTCAGCTGGAACCACATGACGCAAGTAAATCGTGCCAGCTGTGCGTCTTATCCTATTCGGTCTATAAGAGCATGAAAAAAAAACACATTTTAGAAATCAGGAACAGGCATACGAGGCGGGCAACACCCACATTTTTTAAACGTGGTCCAAGTGACGCATTAAATGCCATTTACGAGTCCAGTCTTGCGAGAAACTTCTTAATGCGAAAGACTTCTGAATCCCAGCAAGGTCGGCTCCCTTCGTGGCTTCTTTGCCCGATGGGAGCTTCTGCGGCAACGCATCTGCCAAAGTGCGCGCACTTTTGCGGCGTCGGACACAGGCCAATGACGACTGCTTTCAGAGAGATCGGTGCCGTGCCTGCGTCAATGTTTGTCGCATACTACTGGAGCACCTGCAAACGTTACAGCGGTGCCTGCGCTTTTTCCTCAGCTTTCCAGGTAAGACGTTTACTCGTTATTTCTGTCCGACGAAGCACCAATGCTTCAGCATGCTTCGGGTGTCAGTCGAAAGGATTAATCTGATCACTCTTAGTCAGATTTGATCATTATCGCTAAGCTAAATCATTGCCGAGCTTTAGTGCAGACAACGAAATAGATCACAGCGTGGCGTATGTATTCCGAGTAATTAGAAATTTCAAAATATAGAATAAATATTTTAAAATATTTGTAAAACTGTCAGCCAGGCAGATAGCTTTCTCTAAGCCAACCACCGAGGATTGAAACACGAGTAAAATAAACGACAAAGCTCGACGCCATCCTGAAACCTAAGAAGAAGCAGTGCGAGTTTCATGCTTGCTTTCGCATGTTCTTTACAAAAGAGAGCAAAAATGTGTTGGCCCTCTTTACTACGAACTAAAAAAGAAAGAAATGAATATCCGCACGTAAATATCCTAGGGACTACGACGTTTCCTCGATTTATCCAAGTGGTTTAGGTGGCCATTGTTCATGGACTTAATAGACGCGACTAGCACATAGTGAACTCTTCCAACGTAGGGACGTGCAGACTTAAGCAACACTGCCGAATTGTGGGCAGTGCTAGATTGCCCATAGCTGATCTCCGTGGCCGATAGCTGATCCCCGTTGTTGGAGTTTCTGATAGTGGAGCAACACTTCGCTTGGTTGGCTTGATTGCCACCCTGTTAAGAAAGACATGGCCAGAGTACCCACACAGTAAAAAAAATTACACCCAAAAGGGTGTAAATGGTGCTTTTACGAGAAAGCACCCTTTTCAACACCCTTTACCACCCATAAATGGTCGATTGAAAAAAAGCACCCCTTTCTTTGGGTGCTTGCCTCGATAGCACCCTAAAATAGGCTCTAAGGTGCTTTTGTGCCTGAGAAGGGTGTAGGTGACGATTCATAAGATGGAATATGCAGCATAAGAAGAACACATAATTATAATATTTGGGATTCTACGTCTCAAAAACCTCAATATGATAATGAGGGTCATCGTAGTGGAAAGCTCTAGAGATTTTGATCATTTCGTGTTCTTTAATAGGCGCTGATATCGCACAGTGCACAGGCTTCTACCTTTTCGCCTCCGTCTTAATTCGACTGCCACGGCCGGCATCGAACCCGCGACCTTCGGATTGGCGGCCGAGCAGCGTAGCTACTGCACGAATATGTGGACCTTGCGTTAAATGACGGCCTAGACTTTGAATGTGTGAAGTTGCTCTACGAATACAGCACAATGCCAGCAGAAGCAAATCGCGTTTAATCTATAATGACAATTAACGGCAATCCACGTTACGAAAGCTCACGTTAGCGTTGGTTACAAGCTACATGTTTGCTATGGATTATATACGGTAACATAATGTTCGCCCGAGTATGGGTGTGTGTGCGTGAGTGTGCGCATGTGTTCGCGTGTAAGCGCGATTGTGTGTACACCCGTGCATGTGTGCGTGCGCATGTATGTGCGAGTCCGTGCTTGTGTTAAGCGTGCCTGTGCACATGTGTACGCCCATGCATGCGTGCGTTTACGGTCGCGCGTGTGTGTGGCCGTATGTGTGTATACGTGTATGTGTGTGCACCTGTCAATAAGTATGCGTGTGTATCGGCCCGTGCGCCGTCGAATTTCGTGTGTGTGTGTGTGGGCGGGGGGGGCACTGCTTCTTAGTGTTTAAGGCCCCACACCTGTTCAGACTGGTAGTCTATATGGGAGGTGGTTAAAGGAATGGCGGTGGACAACGCACTGTACACGGACTATTCAGTACATGGAAAACAGCTGCACATTTTCGTACCTCATCATTGCTTACGAACTTGCTGTGGTAGCTGATTAGGTCCGCTGAGGCGCTTCTACGCTCGAAAACGTGGGTTATGACCAATTCACACGGAAAGCTGTCACTGCACGTATGCACAACCATCGTTAATATTAACAATGTTTAACAAGAACGTGCCCTGTCTTTGCTACAGGTGCTTAGCTAGCTCATTGGGCAACCATATAGAATTATGTGCTGATTGTGTGGCCAGCGAAAAGTTTGTTATAACAACCTCGGCATGTTTCGTGGTGCGTGACAAGCCTTCTAAACATCCGCGATTGTGGAATAATTTGTTCCAGCTTCGACTACGCCTTCAGTGTTTGCGGCATTATACGCGGAATTGCCGGACACAGACAATGCGAAAAAAATTCCTCTGGAAAAAGGTGTAGCGATGCTCTCCCGCTAATGCCACCGAGGACGAAATAATTATTGTTTCTGGCCATTCCATTGTGCACTTTGTTTTCCGCAAGTTTTGCTTCACTATTTTTCGCCCACTGCAATCGCATTCCGTCAAAATACTCAAAGAACCCGAGGCTGGTAAATAACCTGCGTCGCTGTGCGGCTGGCTGGAAGGAGAGTTGTCATTTACAAGGAGTCATTCTTGAAGCGCAATTCGATTGCCTTCCGCGTCGAATCGCCGTCCGCCGTATGCGCCATAGCGTTTGCCTTTCGGCGCCGTCTTGGCGGGATTCCCGCCCCCTCCGCTCACCCCGGACAGCGTTGCCCCCACAACGGCGGTGTAGATAAGCGAATAGTTGCGTCACCGAACACCTGCGTCTACAGCTGCGGCGCCGCCGCCAGTGCCCCCTCCTTTTCTCTCTCAACGTTGCTCTCCCTGTCTCATCCGTCTTTCAAATGCGTTGCGTTGGTCTGGGGTCTTAATCGCTGTGTGAGTTCTAGCGAACAGGCGCATCTTCAATGGTGGTCACGCATGACACCGTGTTCGAAGTGACGCTCAGATTAAGGAATATTCAAGGAGCGGCGGACACAGACAACGTGGGCCTGTTAACGGTGAGTGTACTGTTTTCGTAGGTAGTAATCATACAGCGCTAGCTGGACGCCTGCAGCAGCTCTGCCAAAGTAGGCTGCCAGCCATTTACAACAGCATGCGTTCGCGGGCCTGTTGCAGATGCCCGATTAAACTTGTGACTTAACGAGTTCACACTGCTATGCGCGATGTTGTGTAAGTGCCTGCATCACTCATACAGTGAGTGATGTGATCACTTAACAAGGGCGCGATTCGTTGCTGATCGCACATTGTCTCTACACTGCTCAAAGTGCACATATTGTTTCAAGATGCGCTTTAGACTACATCGTAATAACGTTTCTATTAATACTCAAATGTGCAACGTGCTTCTATAGGTGTAAGCGTAAAAAAAGAAAGAAAAAGAAAAATTTGTGTACAGAGGCGCACTGTACGAAATGGCTTTTTTTTTGCTTAAAGACGGTATAGTTTGAGGTGCTCATATGCCGCGATGCTCCCAGCACGTGCGCGTCGGTCTTTTAAAATATTTAGGACACGTGTCACCAGCAACAGGGAAAGATCTAGTAGACTTCCAAAAGTGCGTTGTTGTGGCCATGGCCGTGCATTGTTTTTCCTTGTTTCTGTTTGCTGTTTTCGTGCTTTGCTTTCATCTGCTATAACGTTCGGCGTTATAGCAGAATCGAGAGAGTATACGTGACTGTGGAAGCTATATAGCTCTAGCACAAGCCATGACTGCTGCAACGTAGACGGCGTCCGCGCGCGTTGGTGTCGTTCGAGCGCTTCTACTTGCTTATTGTGTTTAACTGAGTATTTAGGCACGGGTTACGTTTGTAAATCCCGTGGTCAATATTCGCTAATAGCGTGCCCCTGATTGCCATCAGAGTATGGGCTTGGTTGTCGAAATATGCCAGACGGTTTATCTGAAAGCAAGCTTTGAAGAATTTTTTAAAGAAATACTTTCATACGTGCTAGGCAGTGCCTATTGCAGGCCCGCAACTCTTTAAAAACTGGACGAGCTATCACATCTTTTATCAAATTGCAATGAATTAAGATGATTGAAATATAGATGACGAATTTCTGTGCTAGATTAGGTGCACAAAATACATGTTCGCAGCCCTACGTCTAGAAAGCTGGCAAATAGGAAGCACAGCGTCAAATTTGGATTAGATGCCATTGACGGAGCTTCTTGTGAGGGTAGAAAGAATGAGAAAATTGTTCATTTTTGATGTCCTTATAGAGGCAGTCAGAATTGCACTGATTGCTGAATTGTCACGATTCCTCAGATTGTTAGAGGCGTGATTAAAGTAAGTAAATCTTTTACTTTTTTTGCTGACCTCTTCGCTAGTGCCACGCCCAAGATCATTTGTTCTCATGTAAAAGAGAAAGGAGAGATGCCTTCACTGTTTGTATATGAAGAGGTAAGTTTCTTGGGCGTTTTTATTAATGCTACATGTTCTGAATGTTGTACTTTAAGAATTGTTTTTCACACTGGCTCACTACCCTAGAATGAATTTGATTCTTAGGTGAGTTCAGGCTTTCGTAAGAGCCATTTTCGAGCTGTAGTCTTACACTTCACCTCAATTGGGGAATTTGCTGTATGCTGAAAAACTCTTATCTTTATCATACAAAATTATTGGAATGTATGGGTTGTATGCTTCGAGTTCAGTGTAACATCAATTACACACCATTTCAAAGGATACACGCTACACACTCTTCATATATGGTGCTGCCAGAACAGCACGAACATCCTTTTATGAGAAGTCATATTTGCTCTTATTACAGGACGAGAGGGTGCCGCTCACGTCCTGCGTAGTCTACCCCGGCCCCAGCCTAGAGCAAGCCTAGTTCCTGAACCTCCACGTGGATGACCGAAAAATCTTCCGTGTCAGTAATGACGAAGACGGAGTGACAGCGCTGATAAGTTGATTTTTTTTATTTTGAGCATTCTCTATGGCCGCAAGGCCTTTAACAGCCACTGTGATTGAGTGGATTTTTCTCGGCGTGAGTTTGGAGTTTATCAAAGAAGTTGTTCAGGTAGTACGACGCTGAAAATTTTAGTGTCACAATGCCTGAACAACTTTTTCTAGTGCGGTCATGGTAGTTGAAGAAATATTGTTATTTATGTAAGTTATTTTGCTTAAATATAGCTGGACCATTCCATGCCAAACGTCCCAGCCACTTTGGCGACCATCTGAAATGTATTTGAAAAAAAATGTGCTGACTTACTGCGTTGAAAGCAGTGAACTGCTGGAATATTTCAGCGAGAAAAAAGTTTTGTTCATGTGGCTGGCTTATAACTTCCTGCCATAACGCCGTCTGTGTGCTGTTTGTGGAAATTTTCGTTTTAAAACTACCGCTTATTTTTTTCTAAAGCAATGTACCTGTTAAGTAAATGTGCTTCTGTAAGGTTTTTGAAAGTCTATAATATTAGTGCAATTTGTTTGCCACATTTGCTTCCAAGAATAAAGCCAAAATATGTTATGTTTGCATTTTTTATTGCAATATTGCACTTTGTATGAATATCTGAGCAGTGAATACTTACTCCACGGAAAGTATATTTTGAGCAAAAATTATATTTAGACCTCTCAAGCTGCTGAAATATACGAGAAAATATCACAAATTTCACCAGATCGTGATTTTTTCCATATTGAGATGCAAGTTGCTCCATGTTGCGATACAATAAAATCTCATCACGATACCTAAATGGTAAGAAAATGAAATTCTTTCCATATTAAAAATCTTATCGCAAAAAGGACAGGAAAGAGCGCTGTCAACTGAATTTTATTGAAGGTGCTACGAGCGTTTTTATACTGAGCACAAGAACAGGGCTCATCTGCAACAACACATGTGTGACCATGACAAAATAATTTTAACTGAGAAAAGAATACTCTTTTTTTCGGAAAAGATAAGTGAAGGTGTACTGATGCATTGATCCTTGGCCTTCCTGATAAAGAGTTCTAAAATCTCTCATTTTTTCTGCTTGCTTTTTTTTTCAAAAACCGTGTTTTATGAAAAGTAGGACTACACTTACATTCTTTACGGTGTCCGGCCATGAGGCCTTCCGGCATAGCCCTTCTTAACATTTAAAGCATGCTGTTTTGCTTGATCATTGAAGCATTGCCCAGTTTCTCCTATGTTTACTTTTCCACATGTTAGCGGTATCTCGTAAACATTAGATTGGCATTCAGTAAACCTATTCTAGTGACGAATGGTGCAAGATTGACTATTCCTGTATCTGTAAGTACATGCACTTTTGAAAGCTTACAAGGGGTGGAAAACAACAATGTCATATCTGCTGGCTCTTTTCCTAAAATTGTGAGACACCTTATGTACGTAGTACCGTGTAACATTAAAAGGTCATTGGTCATTTTCTTTTTCTTTTGGTCCTGTTTCCTTTTATTTTACTTTCTTCAGGAGGGTTTCGCAAGCGAGTGTGATGATGCTGTTGGAGTATTGGCTGGTGCTATCAGCCCAGGAGTGCTAAGAATATTCTGCCTTTTGATAGTGAGCATTCAAAATTAATAGAAAGAGGAATTGATATCACATGTACTCAGGCCACCCTTAAAAAGTCATATTAGCACAAGGGTGAGGTCAGGCTTAAAAACCAGATTGAAAGAATAAAAGATGCTGGATATCCCAACAGAATCATCACACCCGTTTGCAAAACCCTCCTGCAGAAAGTAAAGTTAAAGACAGGACCAACAAAAAACAATGACCAAAACCTTTGCATGTTATACCACACCACGTGTCTCACAATTAAAAAAATAGCCAGCAGGTATAATATTAACGTGTTGTTTTCCACCCATTGCAAGCTTTCAAAAGTGTGTGTACTAAACAGCAAAAGGAATAGTCAATCTTGCACCAATCGTCACGAGAATAGGTTTACTTAATGCCAATTTAACGTTTGTAGAAGTATTTTTCATCAGGTAAACCAATGATCAGTGCATCATTACACGTTCACTTATCCTTTCCGAGAGGGAGTGTTTTCACAGTTAAGATTATTTTGTAGTGCTCACACGTGTCGTCGCGCATGAACACGGTTCTTGTACTCCGTATAAAAGCGCTCGTAGCACATTCATTAAGTTCAGTTGACAGTCGGTGCTCGTTCCTGTCCTTTCTGTCTGAAGTTGTCGCGTTGTGACTAGCACACAACCACGATGAACGAACTCGCCCAAATTAAGCTCTTGTTACGTAACACGTAGACCGAGTTTCGTATAGAAAGAAGGAGCGGTGCTTTTAAAATAAAAATTTTCACATACAATGCCTAGACGGCATTCCAGGAAGTTTAGAAGGCAGCCACGTGACCACATATTTTTCCCCTCCTAAATATTCCAGATATTCACTATTTTCAATGCAGCGCGAGTTTTTCAAATGCATTATAGATGGTTGCCAAAATAGCTGGGACATTTGGCATAAAGTGACCCAGCTGTGTCATTAGCCATAATTATACATTACTTCTTTTGTTTTTTGTGTGTCCTGACTCAGTTTTGTGTTCGTTTTTAGCTTATTTTGTTTCTTATCATTGTATTGGTTTTTTAAGTATTCGCTAAAGTGATATGTGCGAAAAGCCGAATATGTTTGCATGTACATCATTTCTCATAACCAATGGTTACACATCCAGGAATACAAAGCTTAAGCCACTGTGATTGTATACATTTAGTAGTAGTAGTAGTAGTAGTAGTAGTAGTATTTTTATTTACAGTAAGCCGGATACAGAGCTCACTGCAGGGGCAAAGGGCTAAAGGCGAACAGCCTGACAAAGGCCCTTGTCCCTCCGCAGTCCGTGACAGTGCAAAGCCTAAACAATATATATATTCAATACATTGGTTTCAATCAACCTGAAATTGTAAACACAAAATTCAAACATAAATAGCATAAGAAGTTTACATAACACATTTTAAGAATTAGAGGTCACTCTCGTTATAATTCACAACTAAACAATATCAATGAAACAACTCAAAAACAGACACAAAACACTATCCATATATATTTTTGTGTGCATCACTTCTTGGGAACGATTGTGTACATGAAGGCGTATATAGTGAAATCATGGTGATTGTATATGTTTGAAAGAATTATACGTATATAATTGCCTGTATTTCATTCCTATTAACCGATTGTGTACATGAAGGAGTATTAAACTGGAAACCACTCGAATTGTAGATACTTGAAAGAATTATAGGGATATATTAGCGTGTATTTCATTTGTAGTCTCTATGTACTTGAAGCAGTATACTAAACTGAAACCAGTGTAATTGTATGTTGCAAAGAATTGTCAATAAAGTGAAACTGAAAAAATATAATAAACATTTGAGGTGTTGCATGTGTAGTGTACGTATACGTGAACAAGTTACACATCTGGTGAAAATGTTGTGTGGCAGAAGAAAAGTTTGTAAGTTTTATTTGCCTATTAAATAAATGAAATATGCAAGAGCATCAAGGCTTCGTTTTCTGTAACGCGCATTATGCATATACTGTGAAGTATATATAGATCCAGCACAAGTTCATACAGGATTGTACGTGTTTATATTTTTGCCCAGACGCAATGAATGGAGCTCGACAGGTGGCGCACCATTGATAATCAGGACCACTTTCTTCAAGTAGTGTGTAATCAGTGCATGCTGATATCTATTAGTGCAGCCTAAAAGAATACTGGCACCCTTGCCATGGGCACTCAACACCCTTGTGCACCCTTCTCGCACCCTCCTCAGAGGCTGCTAAAAAAGTGAAGGACATCGAAGGCACCCTTCCTTAAGGATGTTTTGTAACACCCTACAGTTTTTTACATGTACACCCTATTCTGAGGGTGCAAAGAAAAGCACCCTGTTCGGAAGGTGCTGAATTAACACCCTTAGGGTGTCGTCCACGGGACAAGCTCATTTGCACCCTTCTTGGTGTAAAAATTTTTACTGTGCACCTTTCAAAATTTAGGTGGAAGTCTAACTTCATCTGCATTTTCTGGTTGCATGACGCAAACTATAGGTATATATTTTGTTATACTAATATATTTTCTATTATCTTTTTTAGTTATAATACATCAAGAGAGTAAATAGATGTTCTTCATGGCACGTTCTTGGTGAACTCTTTCATGTAAATAGGAACATCATCATCATCATCACCATCATCCATAAAAACGCATGCTGCCATCGGTCGACCGGCCAGTTACTCTCATCGAGGATTGTAGCAACGCGCGTCGGGGCAGCTTCTCAAAGCCCGTCCGCTCGCCTGGCTTCCCGTGTTGCTGGTGTCGGCGCTGAATTCCTGTGCCTACTACGCCTATGTTCTGGTTTTCTGCCGGCTTATTGTCGGAGAGGAGAGCACAGCCAAGGCCGTAGCGTTCGGCGCCGGATTTTATCTGCTTCTGTCCATGTGCATCTGGTAAGTCGCAGAGTACCTAACCGGGACGTTCGTTTCTCTGGTGCTGTGCACATGTTCTGGGTGTCGCTCCTATAGATCTTCTTGCGCTTTGTTTTGCGCGTGCATGTTTCTACGGGAGTGAGAATATTCGAAATAAATAAATACTTAACGCAATATATTTACAAATGTACACAGAGAGTCCTCCAGCCGAGAGGGTGGAACACCGCAACCAACAACAACACGAGTAAATTTGCAATCGTTATCTTCGGCGCCTCGATTGATGGAGCATTCTTTCTTGTTCGTCTCGACTTTTAACAATGTTAACAAGCTTATGGCGTCTGATATCAGAGTAACTTGAGGAATAATGTCATTGCCAACGTCACATAGCTCATTGCCTTTGCTATACGAGAACGTTGAGAGCAACTACACAGATCCTGGAGAACGTGGTGCGATCGCTTTCACATCAGGCTGATAACCTGCGCTCGTACCATTACTGCGTTCTACGGAGCAAAAGCTTAACTTTGTAACAAACTTTAATTTGCTGCGTCTCACCACAACCGTTTGTCATGCGCTTCAACTTCTTTCTTAGGAATTCAAATGAACGCCATGTTTATGTCCATAGTCTCTGAAATACAAGCAGCCACCTTATTTATAATCTTTTCCACCCTCAGTCAACTATACTCTGCACAAGTGTTTTGCGCTGTGGCATTTAGTATGATTTATTGTTTACGTCGTACTGCTCACGTGTCGTTGTACAGGTCGTACGCGAAGACGACGGTGACGGCGATTCCCGACGTTCCACCAGCGTACCTGTTGAGCATGGACCAGGAGCAGGTTCTGGCCAACTCCAAAACGAGCGCACGCGGCATGGTCTGCTCGAGATGCTGGCATCGCAGAAAGGCGTGTTCACTCGGGGGCCAGACGGCTCCACGCGTTACTGCGAGTTATGCCATCTCCTCAAGCCGGACAGATGCCACCACTGCTCCACGTGCCGAAGGTGAGCCCGCGTACACTGTGCACTTGCACATGGATGTCATCTGGTGGCTATAAAAGAGATTACTGCATCAATAAAAGGTTTTGTTAGCGATGCATGTTGATGCTGCTTAAAAAAAAAAGAAGTCAAGAACCTACCCTTCGTGTGAGTCTCGTGCTCCTTTGATGTGAGAAAGCTTTCTGTTCATAAAGTTTTCTCGTTCTGAGGGGCATGTCACCTTTTTAGTCCTACAGTAAATGTGTATATGGACGCGTGCGTGAAATTAGTGACTCTTATAGAATGGTTTTCCTCTTTGTCTGTCATTCCTAAAGTGCCTACAGTACACATAACTGAGTACTAAAATGTTTTACGACCTCTCTCGCAGTTTATCGATATGCCACAAACGCAGACCTGCTATAAATATTTTCGCAGATGCATCATCAAGATGGATCATCACTGCCCGTGGTTCAACAACTGCGTCTGCTTCAGCACCTACAAGTTCTTCTTGCTCACTCTCTTCTACACGGTTGCACTGTGCCTATACGGCTTGGCCACCCTGACAGCCCATTTGGTTGAATGGTGGTCGGACGCGTGGCTTCGGAAGCCGTACGCTTTCCACGTGGGCTTCCTCCTGGTCGTGGGCACCGTGCTGGCCGTCGCTCTCGGCTCCTTTCTTGTCATGCACCTTTTCATGGTGTCAAAGAACGAGACGACGCTCGAGAGGCTGCGCGACGCGACGTTTCAGAAACTCGGGGACTCGTTCGATCTCGGGAACCGCTACGAAAACTTCATAGAGGTATTCGGTCCGCGAAAAATCACTTTGGATGATTCCAGTATTCACGAGTGTTGGTGACGGCGTCCGTCTCCCGACCAGGCTGCACCCCACGCGAGACACGGTCGAGCCTCGGGCATCTGCCGTCATGGTGAACTATTCTGCGGCTACCTACTCGATGGGGTCATCCGGTTTCGATAGCAGAGCTGACGTCGTGAATATAGAACGATAATCGATTGAGGCCTCTAGAGGCTCCTCTAAGAAACGTAACACGACTGCATTTTGATGTTTTTTCTTTTGAATTACGTTCCTATATGGCTCACAATAAGCACATTACATGCTCTTTATTTCCCGAGTGTGGCGCTCCGTCTCCTTTTGTGCCAAGCTACACCACATCTTTTCATTATATTTATCTTTGTTATAATATTTTGGTACATCTGCGAATCGAATAAAGGTCTCTCATAACCTTTCACGCCCCCCTCTCTCCCCCCTTCTACCGATTACACCACCCCGAGCTTCGCACAGTACCAACTGAGCACAAATAAGGATTAATTTCATTTAGTAAAAATGACACCTCACTTAGGATTCCCAAGATAGCCACACCGCTATCTCGACTCCACCTCATATGTCAAACAGGTGGCATGCTGTGATCCTACGACATTCGCAGACCAGTACTCTACTCGTACGTAAAACCGCCTTTATGGTAGGCCGCAATGAATACAGAAATGCACAATGAACCTATATCATCATCATCATCATCATCAGCCTGACTACGTCCACTGCAGGACAAAGGCCTCTCCCATGTTCCGCCAGTTAACCCGGTCCTGTGCTTGCTGCTGCCAATTTATACCCGCAAACTTCTTAATCTCATCTGCCCACCTAACCTTCTGTCTCCCCCTTACCCGCTTCCCTTCTCTGGGAATCCAGTCAGTTACCCTTAATGACCAGCGGTTATCCTGTCTACGCGCTACATGCCCTGCCCATGTCCATTTCTTCTTCTTGATTTCAGCTATGATATCCTTAACCCCCGTTTGTTCCCTAATCCACTCTGCTCTCTTCTTGTCTCTTAAGGTTACACCTACCATTTTTCTTTCCATTGCTCGCTGCGTCGTCCTCAATTCAAGCAGAACCCTCTTTGTAAGTCTCCAGGTTTCTGCTCCGTAGCTAAGTGCCGGCAAGATACAGCTGTTATATACCTTCCTCTTGAGGGATAGTGGCAGTCTACCTGTCATAATTTGAGAGTGCTTGCCGAATGTGCTCCACCCCATTCTTATTCTTCTGGTCACTTCAATCTCGTGGTTCGGCTCTGCGGTTATTACCTGCCCTAAGTAGACATAGTCTTTTACAACTTCAAGTGCACTATTACCTATCTCGAAGCGCTGCTCCTTGCCGTGGTTGTTGTACATTACTTTCGTTTTCTGCAGATTAATTTTAAGACCCACCTTTCTGCTCTCCTTGTCTAACTCCGTAATCATTAGTTGCAATTCGTCCCCCGAGTTACTCAGCAATGCAATGTCATCGGCGAAGCGCAGGTTACTAAGGTATTCTCCATTGACTCTTATCCCTAACTGTTCCCATTCTAGGCTTCTGAAAACCTCCTGTAAGCACGCGGTAAATAGCATTGGGGAAATTGTGTCCCCCTGCCTTACACCCTTCTTGATTGGTATTCTGTTGCTTTCTTTATGAAGCACTATGGTAGCAGTTGATCCCCTGTAGATTTCTTCCAGAATGTTTATATATACTTCATCTACGCCCTGATTCCGCAGTGTTTGCATGACGGCTGATATTTCTACTGAATCAAACGCCTTCTCGTAATCTATGAAGGCTATGTATAGTGGTTGGTTATACTCTGAGCATTTCTCTATTACCTGATTGATAGTATGAATGTGGTCAATTGTTGAGTAGCCTGTTCGAAATCCTGCTTGTTCCTTTGGTTGATTGAATTCTAATGTTTTCTTTACTCTGTTAGCAATTACCTTTGTAAATAGCTTGTATACTACAGAGAGCAAGCTGATCGGCCTGTAATTCTTCAAGTGCTTGTCATCTCCTTTCTTATGTATTAAGATGATGTTAGCGTTCTTCCAAGACTCTGGTACTCTTCCCGTCAGGAGACACCTCGTAAACAGAGTGGCTAGTTTTTCTAACACAATCTGTCCTCCATCTTTCAGCAGATCTGATGTTACCTGATCCTCACCAGGAGCTTTGCCCCTTTGCATGCTCTCCATAGCTTTTCTGACTTCTTCTATCATTACTGGTGGGGTGTAATCTGGGTTACTGCTAGTTCTTATAGTATTAAGGTCGTGGTTGTCTCGGCTACTGTACAGATCTCTGTAAAACTCCTCCGCTATTTTAACTATCCTATCCATATTGGTAGTTATTTTGCCTTCTTTGTCCCTTAGTGCACACATCCGACTTTTGCCTATCCCAAGTTTCCTCTTCAATGCTTTGACACTTCCTCCGTTTTTCAGAGCGTGTTCAATTCTCTCCATGTTATACCTTCTTACATCGCATACCTTACGTCTATTAATCAACTTCGAAAGCTCTGCCAGTTCTATTTTGTCTGTTGTACTTGACACTTTCATGATTTGACGCTTCTTAATAAGGTTCTTCGTTTCCTGGGAAAGCTTGCCAGTGTCGTGTCTAACTACCCTGCCTCCAACTTCCACTGCACACTCCGTAATGCTACTCGTCAGATTATGATTCATTGTATCTACGCTAAGGTTGGTTTCCTCACTTAGAGCCGAGTACCTGTTCTGCAGCGACACTCTGAATTCCTGTACTTTCCCTCTCAGTGCTAGCTGATTGATTGGCTTCTTGCGTATCAGTTTCTGTCGTTCCTTCTTCAAGTCTAGGCGAATTCGAGACCGTACCATTCTATGGTCACTGCATCGTACCTTGCCAATTACTTCCACATCCTGCACGATTCCAGGGTGTGCACTCATTATAAAGTCTATTTCGTTCTTATTTTCGCCATTAGGGCTCCTCCAAGTCCACTTGCGGTTTTCTCGTTTTCGGTAGAAGGTATTCAAAATCCGTAAATTATTGCGTTCTGCGAATTCTACTAGTAGCTCTCCTCTGGCGTTTCTAGTACCGATGCCATAATCTCCTACTGCCTGGTCTCTAGCCTGCTTCTTCCCCACCTTTGCATTAAAGTCGCCCATCACTATAGTATACTGTGTTTTTACCTTACTCATTGCCGATTCCACGTCTTCATAGAAGCTTTCAACTGAAGCGTCATCATGGCTGGATGTAGGCGCGTAAGCCTGTACCACCTTCATCTTGTATCTTTTATTCAGTTTAATTACAATACCTACCACCCTTTCATTAATGCTATAGTATTCCTCTATGTTGCCAGCTATGTTTCTGTGAATTAGGAACCCCACTCCCAGCTCTCTTCTGTCTGCCAAGCCCCTGTAGCAAAGGACGTGCCCATTTTGTAGCACCGTATAGGTCTCATCTGTCCTCCTAACCTCACTGAGCCCTATTATATCCCATTTAACACCCTCTAGCTCCTCGAATAGTACAGCTAGACTTCCCTCACTAGATAAGGTTCTAGCGTTAAATGTTGCCAAGTTCAGGTTCCAATGGCGGCCTGTCCGGATCCAGAGATTCTTAGCACCCTCTGCTGCGTTGCAGATCTGACCGCCGCCGTGGTCAGTTGCTTCGCAGCTGCTGGGGACTGAGGGCCGTGAGTTATTTGACGTAAGCATGTGGGAGGTAGTGGCCAGATACTGCACCAGGGTGGCCAATCCTTCTCTGGTGAGGGAGTGCGTTCTCGGCGGTGTTTGCCGGTGAGGCCGCACACCAGGCCTCTTAGTGCAGTTCCATCAACACGCGGATTTTTTTTAATCCGGTTGGGAACTGCGCGGTACTGAGATTTGAACCACGGACCTCTTGCATGCGAGGCGGATGCTCTAACCACTACGCCATCGCCGCATCTGAACCTATATGCAATGAACCTATATGAAGTGACTATTTAACAAAACTTTATATATATATATATATATATATATATATATATATATATATATATATATATATATATATATATATATATATATATACACATAGTAGATTGTAGTGAAGAGGAATGCCCACTACCCAAGCGACATGACACGTTCGCGCGAGGCGCGAGCTGGGACTGCCTGGTTGCTGCTGCGACGATGCCCGTTTATTCGGCCAGCTCTTGCTGCTTCTGTCCTGACGCTGCTACCTCTTATCGTCTTGCATTTACATTGTATTTTGGTGGAGGCTGCTGCAGTTTACGCCGACCATGGAATTGCGTAGCCGAAAGCTACCGTCCGTCATGCCTGACGACGCTGTCTCCACTCCCCCCCAGGCTTCGCCACCCAGGGGCTGTCCCGGTGCCCAGCTCCTGCGTGAATCCGACATCTTCAGCGGCACAGACAAGAAAGACGTTGAGGATTGGCTGGAATCCTACGAACGAGCCAGCGCTACCAACAAATGGGATGATGCCATGAAACTGGGTACCGTGATGTTTTATTTAACGGATGTCGCCAAGCTGTGGTACAGAAACCACGAGGCGGACATTCCTACTTGGACAACCTTCAAGACCTGCATCACAGGTGTTTTTGGACGCCCTGGGGTGCCCAAACTTCGCGCAGAACAACGCCTACGAAGCCGGTCGCAACAAACTGGTGAGACATTCACCAGCTACATCGAGGACATCCTCGACCTCTGCCGGCGTGTTGACCCGGCGATGCTGGAAACTGACAAGGTACGACACATTATGAAAGGCATTTCCGACTACACCTTTAAAATTCTTCTCTCGAAAAACCCGGCCAGTGTCTCGGAGCTCATCGAGCTGTGTCAGAGTTTCGACGAACTCCGACGACAGCGTCTTCTCATGCGACACCCTAACGTCCCGGACGACACCCTCTCAAGCTTGACAACCACCTTTGACCATCACTCGCTGCTATCGCAGATCAAGTAGTTTGTTCGCGCTGAGGTCGCTCGTCAGCTGTCGCTGCTATCAACAGCCGGCCAACCACCATCCCGTCTGCCAGCGAACATTCGTGAGGTCATCCAGGAGCAAGTTTGCGCGGCTCTGCCACCTGCCCGTGACACTTTGCCGTTGTCGACCCCTGTGGCCTGTGCCGACGTGAATGCACCTCTAAGCTATGCTGAGGTTGCCGCAAGGCCACTTCTCCAGACATTTAGGTCACTACCATCGGCTGTGCCCACTCCTCGGTTCACTCAGCCAAGGTCCCTCCAGAGTAGTGGACAATGGCGTACACCCGACAATCGGCCGATATGCTTTGCCTGTGGGTTGCCTGGCCACATAGCGCGATACTGCAGCCGGCGTGTCCCTGCCTATCAGCAGAACTACCACCAGAGCTTCGAACCTGTCTCTTATGTGCCACAGCGCCCTTCGTTCGCAGGCTCTCAGCATCCCGACCAGATGTCATCGTACGCCGACCACCACCCACCTGTTAACTGCCGCTCGCCATCACCTCGACGCCGCTCGCCATCGCCGATGCGTCGTCGTCCGTCATCGCCGAAGCGGGAAAACAGATATCCGCAGTTCCAGAGGCAGGAACTGTGTCGCCAGCGAAAAGACCAAGGCCTCTCTCTTCACCGACGAATGTACTGGACGTATATGTGGACGGCGTCGCTGCACTCGCTCTTGTCGACACTGGTGCTGCAGTTTCAGTGATCACTGCCAAACTCTGCCGCTTGCTCAAGAAAGTTATGACACCACAAGCAAGTATATCGCTTCGTACAGTAAGCGCAGAGCACGTCACGCCGGCCGCTGCCTGTACTGCTCGCATTGCGATTGAGGGCCTTATCTATGTCGTCGAATTACTGGTGTTAGATTCCTGCTCCCATGACCTCATTTGGGGCTGGAACTTTCTCTCCGCTAATAAGGCCGTCATCGACTGTTCGCGCGCTGAGGTGGCATTTGAAGTGTTTAGCGACACTACTTTACACGACGCTGTTGAAACCGGGGACAAACTATTTGTTGCTGAAGACGTTACGATACCGCCGCACTCTTTCGCCCTTGCCATGGTGTCTTGCAACGTGCTCGCCGAGTCAAGTGCCCTTTTCACGCCATCTGCCGTTTTCGTTCGTCGCAAATGTTCGCCGCTACCTCATTCCCTTTTGGAACTTCATGACGGTGTGAGCAGAATGCTCATCTCGAATCTGCTGTCATCTCCTGTAACACTACTTCAGGGCGAGTGCGTCAGGCGTGTTTACAGTCTCGACCCTTCTGCAATTATTGATATGCCAACTGGTTCTTTCGCCAAACACGAAGTCGCTGGAATAACGTGTGCCTCTACGCCGCGGAACACTAGACCTGACATACTGAGCAGCTCCATTGCCGACACGTTAACCGTTTCGCAACGTGCTCAGCTTCTACGACTCCTGAACAAGTTCCGTTCTTCCTTTGACTGCCAGCATAGTCCCCTCGGCCGCACATCGGCTGTGTGTCACCGCATCGACACGGGCATCAATGCACCACTGCGCCAAAGACCCTATCGCGTGTCCGCGACAGAGCGCCAGGTTATCAGTGACCAAGTAGCTGACATGCTCAAGCGTGGCGTCATGCGGCCTTCGAATAGCCCCTGGGCATCTCCAGTCGTTCTCGTTAACAAGAAGGACGGGTCAATTCGCTTCTGTGTTGACTACCGTCGTCTTAACAAGATAACTCGAAAGGACGTTTACCCCTTACCGAGAATTGACGATGCCCTTGACAGCCTCCAAGGTGCGGAGTTCTTCTCTTCTATTGACTTACGGAGCGGCTACTCGCAAGTCCCTATGGCGCCTGAAGATCAACCTAAAACGGCCTTTGTCACACCTGATGGCCTTTACGAATTCCGCGTCATGCCTTTCGGTCTTTGCAATGCGCCCGCAACATTCGAGCGGATGATGGACAATCTTTTGCGTGGACTGAAGTGGAAAACATGCCTGTGCTACTTAGATGACGTGGTTATATTTTCGCAAGATTTTCCCACGCATCTCTGCAGGCTAGATGAAGTACTACAGTGCCTGACTAACACCGACCTTCAGCTCAACCTGCAAAAGTGCCGCTTCGGTGCTAGTCAGCTCACGATCCTCGGCCATGTTGTCTCTGAAGACGGTATTCTTCCTGACGCCACTAATCTTCAGGCAGTTGCAGAGTTCCTAAACCCTCATCTCTGAAGGATCTGCGAAGCTTCCTTGGCCTCTGCTCATATTTCCGCCGCTTTATTCAGAATTTCGCGATGATCACCGCCCCCTTGACTAAATTTTTACGGAATGACTCGAAAAGTTACACTTGGTCACCCGCCTGTGATGATGCCTTCAAAAAGTTGCGCCACCTGTTAACCTCACCGCCAATCTTGCGTCACTTCGACCTGGCTGCTCCGATTGAGGTGCACACCGATGCAAGCGGTGTTGGACTCGGCGCCGTTCTCGCGCAGCGCAAATCGGGATTCCAGGAGTACGTAGTCGCTTACGCAAGCCGTACCCTTACCAAAGCGGAGAAGAATTATTCTGTAACAGAGAAGGAGTGTATGGCAATTATTTGGGCTCTAGGTAAATTTAGACCGTACTTATATGGTAACTCTTTCGACATTAACCGATCACCATGCACTTTGTTGGTTATCCACGTTGAAGGACCCCTCCGGCCGTTTAGCTCGCTGGGCTTTGCGGTTGCAAGAGTTTGACATGCGCGTTGTCTACAGGTCTGGCCGATGTCACACTGATGCCGACGCGCTATCGCGTTCACCTGTGTCATTCGACAGCTCTGCTTGTCTATCTGCCGTGGACGAAACGGTTGCGTTTCCAGCAAAGTGCGACATGGCGTCTGAGCAACGTAAGGATGACTGGATCAACGCTCTTCGGCGATTTCTATCAGACCCATCGACTTCTCCATCTTCTCGAACATTGCGCCGTCAAGCGGTTCCCTTTGAGATCCGCAATGACCTTCTTTACCGCAGGAATTACAAGTATGACGGCCGAAAGTGGTTACTGGTCATACCTCGCCATCTTCGTGCTGCAATATGTTCAGATTTCCACGCTGACCCTCAGTGCGCCCATGCGGGCATCTTCAAAACATATGCTCGGCTTTCCTCCCGGTTTTATTGGCGAGGCATGTACACCTTTCTGCGCAAGTACATTCAGTCATGCCCGCAGTGCCAACGACGGAAAGCTCTGCCTCATCACACCTCTGGTCCGATCCAGCCAATCCAGGCCAGCCAGGCCTTTCGACCGTATTGGAATCGATCTGTACGGACCTCTTCCATTCACGGCTTCCGGAAACCGTTGGATCGTTGTCGCTGTTGACTACTTGACGCGATACGCAGAAACAGCCGCTTTGCCTGCAGCACGCGACGTATAATCTTTCCTCCTGCGGAACTTCATTCTCCGTCATGGCGCACCGCGTGAACTTCTCAGCGACAGAGGACGTGTGTGCCTCTCTGAAGTCGTCAACGCACTCCTTGACGAATGCCATATCATTCACCGGACTACCACCGCCTACCATCCCAAAACGAATGGCTTGACGGAAAGATTCAACCATACCATTGGCGACATGATATCTAAATATGTTGCCTCAGACCACTCCGATTGGGACCTCATTCTGACTTTTGTAACATACGCCTACAACACTGCTCCACAGGCGACTACGGGCTTTTTACCATTTTTCCTGTTATATGGCCGAGACCCTTCCACCACACTAGATACCATTCTGCCCTACCACCCCGATTCCTCCGAGTCTACGCCAATCTCTGAAGCTGCCCGCTGCACCAAGGAATGCCGTAAGCTCGCCCAGTTGTTCACAACCATCGACAAATGGAGACAAAAATCTCGGCGTGACGATAACCACCCGTTCCCTAACTTCGTTCCGGACACCCTTGAGTGGCTTTGGGTTCCAGCTGTCCCTACAGATCTTTCTTCGAAACTTGTTTCAAAATACCAGGGACCCTACCGCGTTGTCTCACAGACTTCACCTGTTAATTACATCATCGAACCCGTGACGCCATCCACAGACCAGCGCTTTCGGGGTCGTGAAACTGTTCACGTACAGCGGTTGAAACCATATTAGGATCCGCTCGTACTCTGTTCTCCGTGAGTTGCCAGGATGGCTCTTTTTCTGACGGGGAGGATATGTAGTGAAGAGGAATGCCCACTACCCAAGCGACATCGACACGTTCGCGCGAGGCGCGAGCTGGGACTGCCTGGTTGCTGCTGCGACGACGCCCGTACATTCGGCCAGCTCTTGCTGCTTCTGTCCTGACGCTGCTACCTCTTATCGTCTTGCATTTACATTATAATATGATGTCACACAGCAAAGGACGAAGCAGTTGTCTATAAGGAAAACAAGTTTATTGGAGCGAACTTGTGCTGCCCTACCAACTGAAAGAATACACAGGTGGCGAAGCAGTGGTCGGCAAAACAACGTGCACGCTAGTGAGCGTCGGCGATCGAATGTCGCGGCATCGGCTGTGCGGGAATTTATATCCCTCGGCGCGAGGGTTTCTCGAATAGTCGAATTGTATCGAGAACGCTGTGATAGCGTTTGTTCAAAACGCTGTTTGTTCGGAACGCTCGAAGCGCTGTTCGATAGCGTTTGTTCAAAACGCCGTGATAGCGTTAGTTCGAAACGCTGTGATAGCGTTTGTTCGAAACGCTGTGAAAACAGTGATAGCACAGGCCGGCGCAGCCAGGCCGAAAAAACAAAACATAAATAAACAAACCCAATGCATGGTTCGCGGCATTACCCCCCCCCTCTAAGAGTGCATCGACCCGATGCTAACATAAAGGACAGTCCAAACAAATTAAAATAAAAGTTCGTCATCGTCCGTAGAAAGGTTTTAAGCGAACCACATGAACAACTTCGGGCCACGCGCGTCGTCGTGATGTACGGGAGTCACCATCAGGGATCACTTCGTACGTTAGTTCGCCCACACGTCGTAGAATCCGGTAGGGTCCAAAATAGCGTCGTAGAAGTTTCTCACTGAGCCCACGTCGTCGAATGGGAGTCCAAACCCACACACGATCTCCAGGATGGTACTCGGCGTCTCGGCGTCGGAGATTGTAGCGTCCGGCATCCACCAGTTGCTGGTCCGTTATACGAACTCGAGAGAGCTGGCGGGCCTCCTCCGCACGTTGGAGGTATCCTTGGACGTCGGCGTTGAGGTCGTCGTCTTCTACGTGCGGAAGCATGGCGTCGAGCATCGTAGTCGGCCGTCTTCCGTAGACGAGCTCGAACGGTGTCATCTGCGTGGTTTCTTGGATAGCCGTGTTGTACGCAAACGTGACGTATGGGAGGACTTCGTCCCACGTCTTATGTTCAACGTCGACGTACATAGACAGCATATCCGCGATTGTCTTATTCAGTCGTTCCGTTAATCCGTTCGTTTGGGGGTGGTACGCCGTCGTTCTTCGGTGATCCGTGTTGCTGTAGCGTAAGATTCCTTGCATGAGCTCCGCAGTGAAGGTCGTTTCGCGGTCCGTGATTAGGACCTCAGGGGCTCCATGTCGCAGCACAATTTGGTTAATAAAGAACTTTGCAACTTCTTGTGCAGTTCCCCTCGGAAGAGCGGGGGTCTCTGCGTAGCGCGTCATGTAGTCTGTCGCTACGGCAATCCATTTGTTCGCGGATCGGGATGTAGGGAATGGGCCCAGGAGGTCCATTCCGATCTGTTGGAAGGGCCTTGTTGGGACGGCGATCGGCTGCAGAAGTCCGGCGGGTCTCGCCGGTGGTGTTTTTTGTCGCTGGCAGTCACGGCAGCTCCGGACGTAGTGGGTGACATCGGATGTAAAGCGGGGCCAGAAATATTTCGCCTTGATTTTTGTAATCGTGCGAGCTGTTCCGAGATGTCCAGAAGACGGGTCGTCGTGGCACGCTTCCAAAATTTCGTCACGAAGGTCTGCGGGGATTACAAGTAGATAATTCGTTCTCGTTCCGGGGTTGAAATTCTTCTTCACTAGGATGGAGTTTTTGAGGCTGAACGCTGGTAAGTTGCGCTTGAACGCCCTAGGCACGGCGACGTTGCGTCCTTCGAGGTAGTCGATCATGGCGCGGAGGTCAGGGTCGGCACGCTACTGGGCGGCTAGGTCGCTCTCTGTCACGACTCCGAAGAACGCGCTGTCTTCATCGGAGTCCCGTGGTGGTGGGTCGACGGGGGCGCGGGACAGGCAGTCAGCGTCGGAATGTTTCCTGCCGGATTTGTAGAATATTGTAACGTCGAACTCTTGCAGGCGCAAGCTCCACCGACCAAGACAGCCAGAGGGGTCCTTCAAATTGGCGAGCCAACACAGCGCATGATGGTCTGTCACAACCTTAAACGGTCTACCATATACGTATGGGCGAAATTTTGAAATGGCCCATATGATAGCCAGGCACTCTTTCTCAGAGGCAGAGTAGTTTCTCTCCTCCTTCGACAGACCACGGCTTGCATAGGCGATTACCTTTTCGTAACCGCTTTGCCTTTGGACGAGGACGGCACCCAAACCGATATCACTGGCGTCCGTGTGCATTTCCGTTTCGGCGTTTTCGTCGAAATGAGCGAGCACGGGCGGGTTTTGCAGGCGTTGTTGCAGCTCGCAGAATGCCTTTTCTTGGTTGTTTTCCCAGCTGAAAGGGGTGCTTTCTTTCGTCAGGCGCGTGAGTGGCTCTGCAATGCGTGCGAAGTTTGCGACGAAGCGCCGGTAGTATGCGCACAGTCTGAGAAACCTTCGCACACCCTTCTTATCTTTCGGCCTTGGGAAGTTCGCAATGGCTGATGTTTTTGCCGAGTCAGGTAGGACTCCTGCGGCGTTCACGACGTGACCCAAGAACTTGAGTTCCTCGTACGCGAAACGGCACTTCTCAGGCTTCAGCATTAACCCCGACGTACGAATGGCCTCGAGTACAGGTTCCAACCTTGTGAGGTGTTCGTCGAAAGTCCGGGCGAATACGACAACGTCGTCGAGGTATACGAGGCAAGTGTGCCACTTCAGGCCTGCTAGCACAGTGTCCCTGACTCTCTGAAACGTTGCGGGCGCCGTGCACAGCCCAAACGGCATCACCTTGAACTCGTATAGACCGTCAGGGGTTATAAATGCAGTCTTCTCTCGGTCTCTCTCGTCCACTTCAATTTGCCAGTAGCCGGTCTTCAGATCCATAGATGAGAAGTACTTGGCGTGGCAGAGGTGGTCGAGGGCGTCGTCGATTCGTGGCAGGGGGTACACGTCCTTTTTAGTGATTTTGTTTAGTCTCCGGTAGTCAACGCAGAATCTTAAAGTGCAATCTTTTTTCTTCACGAGTACAACCGGCGCAGCCCACGGACTTTTCGATGGCTGTAATACGTCGTCGCTGAGCATGTCATCTACTTGAGTCCGGATGGCTTCACGCTCGTTTGAAGAAACGCGGTACGGTGACTGCCTGGTAGGTCGGGCTCCATCTTCGGTTATTATCCGGTGCTTCGCCAAAGGTGTCTGACGTAACTTCGAGTTCGAGGAAAAACACTCGCTGTAGCGACGGAGCAACTCCAGTAATCTGTCCCAATTTTCTTGCGACAGCGCCGGGTTCAAGTCGAAAGGATGTGGCAGCCTGGAAGCATCTGCGCATGCGCGTTCAAAGGTGGCGGCCGCGATCACTTGACTCGCTTCTTGCGTTTCTTCGAGGAACGCAATTGCAGCGCCCTTGTTTAGATGCTGGTAGTCCTCGGTGAAATTGGTAACCAAAACGTGGGATCTGCGTTGCTTAAACCGCGCAATGCCTCTTGCGACAGACACACCGCGGTCTAGAAGCAATCTTTGGTCAGTCTCCACGTTAGTGTCGACGTCAGGAGCAGCACCTTTACAATAGACGGCGATCATCAAGCTTGCGCGGGGTGGCAGGGTGACGTGGTCGTCGGCGATCCTTACAGCAGCACGGTGTCCGAGGTTCGGCTGCGGCGTCGTGGAGTGATCGGAAGAAAACGTTATCGACCTGGTCTGCAGATCAATTATTGCGCCATTTTCCGTCAAAAAGTTCATTCCGAGAATTACGTCGCGGGAGCAGTTAGGCAAAATGACGAACTCCGCAGGGTACGTAGTGCCGTCTATGGTGATGCTCGATGTGCACATTCCACTTGGGGTCACGAAGTGGCCTCCTGCTGTGCGTATGTCGGACCGTCCTATCTGGTCGTAACTTTTTTCAGCTTGGACGCGAATGACCCGCTCATGACCGAGTAGTCGGCTCCCGTGTCGATAAGGGCGACTACGTAAAGGCCGTCGATGAACAACTAGACGTCGGATGCCGCTTTCCTCGAATTTCGGGTGCGTCGGGGCGTCGCATCGTGGCTTGCGCGTGTTGATGGTCGGGCACTATGCGTCGTCATCGTCGTCTTCTCAGCGGCAGGCTTCGTCATTTCGGGTACGCGTCACGCAGCGTAGCTGTCGTCGTTTTCGGGGGTCTCGTCAGGGTGTCGTCGGGTCGTCGGGATGGGAGCAAGTCGTGAATCATGGTATTGCGTCGTTGGAGGGTTTTCATTTTTTCGTCGTTGTGCAACTTCACCTCCAGAAGTTGCTGCTTTTAGTTTCCCCCTCGTGGGCTGGGGGACCTTCCACGGGCGAAGTCAGCATTGCTGCGACGGTTGGGGGATTGGTACGGGTAGGGCGACGGCGAATGGTTCAAACGGGATGGTCCACGGCTGGTGTTCGACAGGTATTCTTCGATCTCAAATGGGCGCTGGCTGGCTCGCGGGCGCAGTGCGTCGACGGAGAAACCACGCAAACCCAGCCTCTTGTACGGGCAGCGGTGATAGACGTGGTCTTTTTCCCGGAAGGACCCATGGCGGCGAGGAGGAGTGTGTAATAGATCCTGATGTCGTTCCATGAGACACGTGGCTGAGTGACATTTGGTGATGGACCCCTATAATTCAAGAGATGTTCAGGCGGAACAATTGCCGGTCATTTATGCCAGGCTAACCTCGCCTTTGCAGCATATCACAACCACCACCTCCTGCATTACATCATACCGCTACCCGCGAGCACGTCAACAGGGCTGCCCTCAGGCCACAGGATACCCAACCCATGGCCGAAGAAATGGAGGTTGTACAAAACGCCTATTTGTCACTACCTCAATACTAAAGAATGGAGCGATGGGTGCAACCTCCAACCCACCCAAAACCACCTGAAGAAGGAAGCGTGTCAGACGCCCGAAAGCAACATACACGAAACATTGATGCACCACCTCTATCTAACGAAATATAAATAAATGTGCCCGCTCTGCAACGTACCGGATGTATCGCACTTGCTCTTGGAATGTCAATGCCATGCAAACAACACAATGCGACCGAAGAGGAGGGTGAACTAAGCACCAAAAACGAATCACGACCACCTAATCGAAACATATGGGAGGCCAAGCTCGTCCTTGAGGACCCGGAAGACCAGTGACAACTCGTCGCCAGTGCCAAGAGGGCAGTCAAAGCCAGAGGTTTCCGGGACTATAGGGAACCCGTAGGGTGGTGGGCAACACTGCACGTTAGTGCAACTATGTACTTCGTTCTGTCGAGCACTAGGCAAGACGTGCGACTGTACATGTTTAACCAGTGCCTGGCGGCTGAACTTCTCTGCCTGCCGCAGCAGCGGCAGATGCTCAACTATTTCACCAAGGCTTTGGTGAATTAAGGTACGCCCCGGGGCCTTCGCAGAACCTTATGGGGCTACCTTTCCGGATGAGCAACCAGAAACAACCGAAAACCACGTTGGTGTACTCCTCTACCCATTAAGAAAAACGGGTGGGTTCTGCGGTCGGCACTGGGAATCGAGCACGGTACCTCCCGCATTGGTAGCGGACGCTCTAACCATGTAGCCACCACTGAGGGGAATGACATCGGGCTCGGAACACTGTTTCGGCATTAGATGCTTATTTCTCTCTGTCTCTCGGCATCAATGGAAAATGCAAAATTTGGTTTTGAGGGATTTTCATTTTTCCGAAAAAATTCAAGCACTTCATCAGAGTTCCGAACCACAAAAGGATCAGTGACATTTAATGCCACACAAATGTCGCTGGAGTAATCCAGAAGTTTCATTGTGCCGCTTAACCTCCTCTGTGACATTGTGACAACTGAACGGCCGGGAACATGGTCTTTATGAATTTTTACCGTGGAAAAAAAACTTATAGGAGTCTTTGTTAGCAGCAAGTACTTTTTTCAGACAACACAAATTGAACTCATTGCACTATGCAGCGGTCTCGTGCCAGCGGCAAGTTACATATTTATCAAGTTTTGTCCACATTTACAATACATTTACTTCTAGTATCATCCCCTATACTTTCCCTGGCATCATTATCTGTCAGTTCTTATTATTAATATGTGTTTGACAGAGAAAGCGAGCCCTTAAATTTACACTTCTTTCTTACGATGCCAGCGCCTGCTTTTTATTCTTGGCTTAGGCAATGTTTGCAGCTTTGAAGTGCTTCGGAATCGCTTCTTTTGCTTTCTCACAGTATATTGACATATATATAACGACAAATGCACCTTTTTAACGCCTAGCAGCCGGGAAAGCAAATATTTGCAACTTTAATATTCGTTCCGACGCTCTAATGATGCTTTAAAAAACCGCGATGTGCACTTAGCACAAATTTAACAAAATTTGACAGTACTGTGGCTTGGCGACCCTTTATGGAGTAGGAATGTCCAAAGAAATGGAGCAGAGTTTGACATTGAGTGTTCCATTTCTTCTATCACAAAACGTGCTGAGTGAGCATTTTTTTTCCTGATGCAGGTGAAGGATCAGGAGAGAAAGAGAGAGAAAGAACTATTTAATGCAAAGCAGAGAGTTTAACCGGGATATGCGAATGGCTGACTCGGCGTGGGGAAGGGAATTGAAAGTAGGGAGAGAGAGAAAATCACATAAGGTGTTGAAATAGAATAAAAGATGATAGAAGACGTCCTCGTCGCATGTGGACGCAGCTGTTGTTATCTTTTCAGGCCTCCCTGTGTGTTTCTTTTCACAACTGCAACAGCAAGAGAAATGTATAAGCATATAATGAGGAGAGAAGGGCCTTATTGATGCCTTTTTTTTGCTGTCAAAACGGTACGTATGCAGACTTTTCGGGATAGGACTAAGATATGGAGTGTGCAAGCTTGGACGATGTATAAGCAGCCTTATTTTTTGCAGCAATGCACCCAAATGCATTGTGACATTCACTTCATGAAGGTAGTTTTTGTTTAAAGCGTCTTATGTAACCATTTTACTCAAAACCGAGTTTCGCTTTACACATTTGAATTTCGCGCGTAAGGAACACTAGTCTGGAGGGCATCATTGCATGAAAGACCGCGGTGTTCCCTTTGGCTTGCGACAAAGTAGACTCACTGCTTTATTTTAGGCACTGTATTACTTTATTGATAAGCATTTTTGAGTACGGCGTAGCGGGCGGAACAGGTGCTTAGAGGACAGTTGATTGAAAGACAGGGCCTTTGAGATTTGTATTTTTATACAGGACACCGCAGAGAACACAGAGTTTCATACAGTAATACCTAGAGGGCAATCTGGCGATAGTGTCTACGCGGGCCTTTTCAGCAGCGCTTGTACCCTCGTGGGAGTATAGTGTACTAGAATATTCTAGTACACTATAATGGGACTTATGGGAAGTACAGGCTTCGGATCTGCTTCGAGTGGATCACGTTCTTGAAATTCCCGACACTTGTTTGCTGTATGTAAAACGAAGTAATTTGAATGCATGTCTAACCAAAACTCGCTAAATTTTTTCTACACAAACTTTATTGCAAAAGGTTCTTGTGACTAGGTGGCAAAAAGAAAAACCTGGACAAATTTAACCACTACGGTGCGCATTGCTCTGCCATAGCGTTTGAGATTTGGCATCAACAAGTGTAAATAATTATTCTTCAAAACATTTCAAAACGAACACTTTTGTTTTACCTTCGAAAGTACGTACTAATTATTTATGTAAATAACAGTGCAGTATTAAGTGAGAAACACTTAACGTTTTTTCTGCTGCGATGTCAAGTGGTCTGCCCCCAACGCACCTCTCGTTTTGTTGTGAGGCCGAATCGGAAGAGAGTGGTGGTGCGTCGACTTCATGTCGCCATTGTTTTGCAGTTTATTCATAGAGAAAGGAAAAGACAAGAGAGGACACTCCGCGAAACCTGGCCTCAGGAAATGCGTCACGGCTACGTAACGAACTAGTGCTTTCACCAAACGTCAGAGGGCGCAAGCGCAAAAAAAAAGTTATAATCAATGCAACAGAATTGTTTTTACAAAATAATAATTATACGCCCAATCTGGTATGTTCTTCACACATAAAAACAATTTATTCAACACACCTTACGCGATTAATTTTCTGCAGCCGTACTGTCATAAACACCATCCACCCAGCGACAAGCCCATGCATGGGAAGCTTTCGTCGCTTTCGTCAACGTCGGCTGCGTCGGCGTTTTCGAGCGTGAGATAACTGGTGAGACACGTTTTCAAGCGAAGCTTGTTGAATGACATGTTGTTGGGCTTGTTGGGTCATTTTTTCAGAAAACGGTTACACCTGCGCGAATAAGACACCATGCAACAATCATTGAAAGATGCATACACACACGTTGCGCTTCGTGTGTGCGAGTTTGTTTCTTACGTGGCGTCTCATTCACGCAGTTGTAACCTTTTTATGAAGCTTGTAAAGACGGGGAGGTTCGCTAAAAAGAATGTTTGCAGCTCTATGCGGTGGCTAGATGAGAACATTGTGCAACGTATGCAATATAGCAAAGGCGGCACGACGTCAAGCCGAGGCGACGCGTGCTGCGTCTGCCACGTACGCGAGCGTCTGTGCGCAGAGCATAGCTGGGCAGCTAGGTCATAGGCTCGGTGCAAAACATTGAGAAGCGTTGGCTGGGCCTCGCATGCTTCACGACGCGTTTCCCGAAGGCTCGGAACACGAATAGTTCTTGGTGTGCCGGAGGCAAATCTGGACTAGCCAAGTGGCCATCATCTTCGTTTCTTCGCTAGCCTCGGTCATAGCCTCCTATATTTTTTTGTGCCCGCGCATTAGCGCTAAATACATACGCGCCATCCGTCCCTTATAGTTTTGGCGCTCGCCGCCAGATGCCGCACCGATCCCATAATAACAGCAGACGACGCGGCCTATGCACGCTTGCGTTTATGCGAAGTTCAGAAAAAGTGGGCGGAGAAACTTCACGAGCACAACCTCCAAAAGTTTTTTATGATGTCCCGGGGTCGAGCACTTGAGTTTGTCACGTTTCTGTAGTATTTGCGCGGCGTTGTCAACGGCAGCCTTCAGTGGCTGATTCATCTTTCTCGCTCTTGCGAGGAAAACTTCCGCGTAATTCTTTAGAGAATTTAGAACCATTACGAGCTCAGTTGACGGATACAGGAGTACACCTGGGTGGATATCTCCACATTCAATCAGAACATGCTCCGCCGTTTCCTTATCTTTCCCGCAGCATGTGCATTGTTCTTCTTCTTTACTGAATCTTGCTTTATAACTACGCGTTCTAAGGCAACCCGATCTCGCTTCAAACAGTAAAGCGCTTCCCCTTGAATTATCGTAAAATGCCTCCCTCCTTATTTCATTTTTGCCCTTTCGGTAGTTACTCAAAGCCGGTTTTTTCTCCATAGCTGCCATCCATTCTCTCGTTTTGCGCCTCGGCGCTCCGCCAGGAGCGCTCGCATCCCATAATAGCTCGGGGGACGGCGCTGAGGGACCGACCGCTCGGGCACAAAGTTATAGAGGAGGCTATGCCTCGGTCCACTAGTGCAAGCTGCCCACAAATTTTTTTGACGTTTCCAATATAATTTTACCGCACAAATTTCAACTACGATTTTTCTTCCCAATTTACTGCTGATACTGCGTACGCACGAAGGTGTTCTAAAGTTCCCAGGCCGCGATACCATTGCATTACAAGGGATAGCGGCCTGGAAAATTCTGAAGATCTTTGTACGTGGTCTTGATGTCTATCTTTGTAAGTCAGAGTTTTATGGGTCAGAGATGTATCACTGGTTTTGTATTGGGCATCGATTAGCTAATCATTCAAAGGGGTTCTGGTACACTTATGACGTGCACATATCTTTTTCGTAATTTGACAGCGAAGCATCCACTTACTAACATTTTCAGACCGCGCTGATGCCATGCCGTCCGGCGGTCCAAGCTAAGGCAGCTACTGCTGTGTATCGTGGTGCTTCAACAATGGCAGAACCCACAAGAAGCCTGGGACGAGTTTCTTCCGCATACCGTGGGATGGCAGGTGTGTTAAAGCTTTTGTATGGTTTGCATGTCTCTAGGCTTACTGTTCGTACTTGCTCAGTGAGGGTAACAATAAAAAATCACTATTCAAGCACTTCCCCTTTCAGCTGATAGTTCATTGCCTATGCAGGATGAAAGCATAAATGCAGTATGCTGGACGCGATGATCTCCTTAGTAAGCTGGCCAGCCTATTGTAGGCAACGCACAGGGTTTGTAGCGACCATTTTACTGCTTAAAGTTTCATGGACCCTGGGCACACAAGGCTTACAAGAATGGCTGTTCCCAGTGTGCAACCAGCTGCACCATGTAAGTGATTGACTGAAACTCAAATATGTGCGATAGCAGCCACTTGTATTGAATCAGTGGCGACAGTTAACCGTGAAGATCTTTGTAGCCGATGGAGAAACCTCACTACAGAAGTAACACTTGGAAAGTCTTAAATTCTGTGAATTGTGGGCTATTACCTTCCTAACAGCAGCTTTACATTTCTGTCATGTTTTGATGCTCTGGACCTGCGCAACTTGTTTTGAAAGACTTTAAAGGGCTATTTCACGTTATCTTCAAGCCTGAGTGCACATGTACGTATACCTTTCATCAGTGAAAGCTGCCATTGTTGATAATTCCAAAAATCACAAATTACTTGTTTCCTAGTTGGTGCCGTCTCTTTTCTTCCACGTTCGACCAATTTATGCGTTTGAAAGAGCTGTTTAAGTTTCCCCATGCTACAAGCTTTGTAACTTGTACCAACTGCACATATATGCAGGTTCTCTGAGCGTCGCTTCAAGTAGTGACTGTGACATGGCTGCAGAAGCTGCACTGCAAGGTGCGGATGAGCTTCAGTTTGTGTTATTTTAAGCCTCTTATTGACACATTGTCGTAATTTCATTTCTTCAGGACCTGCGGTAGAGGCTTCAAAAAGCGGCTCCCACACATTGAGGTGCCCCGATGAACAGGGTGCGTTCAGTGTCGCGATTTCTTTTTTTTTACCCAAATTGACTGTTGACCAAACCTCTGCAGGTGGCAGCTCCCTTGTAGCTGGTGAAAGAATTTTTGCTGATTACATCTTGCCGGAGAAAACCTTAACCAGTCGTTCAGCTGTCACAAAAGGAACCTGTGTGGCCGGTAAGTTGTATGTTCACTTCAACACCAGAGTGGATTGATATAGAGACTTCCGCAGGCCGCTCGCAAGATTGTTCCGACAGCACTGTCCGAGGCACTAAACAAGCTTCACAAGACCCTCCAGAAGACGTCTCCGCCAACAGCTCCACGCCTGAGTGCCTTAGAGATAATGGTGACTATGCTTTTATTGTAGCAGTATTTAATGTGCTATTTTATGTTTAGGACATTCTGAGGAAACTATCCTCAAAAGGACAATACGTGTGCACTTACAAAATGTAAGGGTGGGCTCTCAGTGATTTTCACTTTTTTGTGCATTGTCAACATTGTGAATGGTTTGTTTTTAGGTAGTGGAATCGAAAACTTTGTACCACAGAAAGTTGTGCACCTTGGGTCTGAAAGAGCGAGGAAAGTGCTCGTATGAGATTAGTTGTTCTTCGCTTTTACATCATTTTTTTGTTTATTGCAGTGCGTTCCTGTGTGCCAGCGACAATGTCTCCATCAATGAAGTACAAGCAAACCATTAAACATCTGCAAGCCAAAGTAGCAGCACAGCGGAAAACTATCAAAAGACTTCAGAGAAAGCCTCACCAAGCACCGTCATCGACTTCGAAGGCCCTTGAAGTTATCCGACCGCACGTCACCGAGGAGGTTTTTAAACTTCTTTCTGCACATGTTCGCTTGAGGCCCAAACGCAAGGGCAAGCGGTTTCCCGTGTGGTTCAAGAAATTCGCTCTTCACTTAAACTTCCGAGGTCCGCAAGCATACCGATTTCTGGCTCCATAATTTTCTTTGCCCTCCCGGCGTTCATTAAGGAGGTGGCTAGCGAATGTAAAGATGACTCCAGGAATAATTCCAGGAATCCTTACTTCCAATGCAACAAATACTCATGCTTGGAATGAACGGGACGGAGTGTGCGCTTTAGTTTTCGACGAAATAGCACTCAAAAAGAATTTGTACTATGATGCTTCAAGAGACGTTGTCCAGGGTTTTACAGATGATGGCACTCATCGCACTTCAACCATCGCTGATCGAGCACTGGTTTTTCTGCTTGTTGGTGTTTCGATAAAGTGGGTTCAACCGGTTGCTTTTACTATAGGGCACACATCAACACCATCATCTGTTATGCATAACTTGCTGGTGTCACTCATTTTGGAGCTTAGGAGCATTAATATTGCAGTGAAAGCAGTCATTTGTGACCAGGGCAGTTCAAATGTAAGTCTCGCTAACCAACTAAGAGTGACTGTAGCAAAGCCTTTTTTTGAAGTTAATGATGAGCGGGTATATTACATTTTTGATGTTCCGCATTTAATTAAAAGAACGCGCAATAATGTCCAAGCACACAAGTTATACATTGGGGATGACATCGTTAACTGGTCGCACATTGTAAGCCTTTACCAATCCTCACATGAGTTGCGGTTGCGATTGGCTCCAAAGTTGACTGAACGGCACGTTCATCAGAAACCTTTTTCTAATATGAAGGTCAGCAGAGCAAGTCAGGTCCTCAGTGCATCAGTTTCGATTGCTATCACGGCAATGGTGTATGCGAAGGTGCTGCCTGCCTCGGCCATCACTACAGCTCAATTTTGTGATCGTATGGACAGGATTTTCGATGCCTTGAACAGCTCGAGTAAAAAAAGAACTTCGCAAAAGCTGCGGCATGCAATCATGAAAAATGATTCAGAGCTGATTGACTTCCTCCGAGGCCAGCTTGCCTGGATTGCATCATGGCAGTTTGTTGGCAGACGTCAACCACAAACCATCGTAGGTTGGCAAATTACAATTCAGGCAATTTGTCAACTATGGGACGACCTCTCCACAAATTACAATTTTGAATACCTGTTAACACGCAGGCTTCAACAGGATCCTCTGGAGAACATATTAGGCCACATTAGGCAAAAACAGGGTTGCAACACCAACCCCAATGTAGCACAATTTATTTGTGGCCTGAAGCACATCTGCATAAGAAAACTCTTCAAGCTGTCAGAATACGGAAATGTCGAGGATGATGAATGTGACCTCCTCCAAGAGCAGCTCTCGCCATTCTCCCTCACCAGTGCGTCTCTTGTGGATAATGAGGAGTGTGCACAGCCACAGCCTGACGACTTTCCCGCTCTAGACGATCTCTCTGAACTTGCGACAAACATTCACTCCCATATTATCGATGACTCCGCTGCATATTATGTAGCTGGTTTTCTCATCAAACACTTCCTTCGGAATGCATGTGACGGTTGCAGTTGCCCACAGTTACTGAAAGACGACAGTGAGACGCTTAAGGGTACCCACCAGTATTTCACAATGCTCAAAGCATACCACGTCCCCAGCAAACTTTTTTGGAATCTCACTGTGCCATCAGAAGCAGCTTTTGCATACGTACAACAACTTGAATCTCACTTTCTTGCCATAATTGAGGCCACTGCACATCACCTGAAAGTGTGCGATGTTTTGTATCACCATCTGTCAAGTGTTGGCGATTTTCATTTCTGCTCTGCTGGGTGTCGCGCTAAGTTTCTGAAAATGTTTTGCCGGGTTCGTTTATGTTGGCATGTGCGTTTTATGAACCGAAACTTAGACAGGGTTAGGTTCCAGTCTTCAATCTCGGGCATACAGCTTGACAAGTTCAAAGGTTAGCAATTAGCGGCGGGTTTACACTACAGTATTCGAGTTGAGCCTAATCCTGCAATAGCTTTGTTATGTTATTACTTCGTTACAGCAGACTTCATTATGGTCTTATATGCTTATATTCAGTTCAACTGGACTAACCACTCCTTCGTTGCATACATTGTTTAGGTTACCCGCTATGAGGAGTAGGGACACTGTGTATTCGCTCGAAGTGATTTGCATAACCTTAAAAAGAATGTTGGGTATCCTGTCTGTATTTTTTGTAGCTAATACGGGCGAACTGTACACTTTACTGTGGGTCGCTTGGTCACTGTGTATGCTTTATCTCTCCAGCTCAAGTAATATATCGATAACAAAACCACTTGTTGAAATGTCTTCGAGCGGGTAAGAAACACAGTATGAAATAGGCACGGTTCATGTTATCACGCTCTTCGTATTTTAGCTTCTCATCAACCTCCTCATCTTGCCCATCAAAATTTTCAAAAGAATACCCAAACTTGTAGCGTTTGATGGGGCTGCGGACGCTGCCATTTTATTTTTATATAGCTTGTGAGTGATAACGTACGATGTAGAGCCTTTGTGAAAAATAATGAGCCAAAGTGGTTTCCTTCTGCTATTTATTAGCCCTGTAATACTGCTCTCGTAGCACCAATTAAAGTCCACAATTCTGGATAAAGTGATGACTACAATCTATTTTAGCTCGCAAGCGTCACAGCAACACCCAGACGCAAATCACTTGGGATCTTTAGTTTTTGATGAAGGCGACGCATAACAAAAGCCACAAGACCTGCCAGTGTTGTAGCATAAAGTTTGTCTTTCACGTAGTGAGCAAGCTGCAAAGCCCTACCTTTCTGAAGACAAGCAGGCATCAAGTCTGCTTTTTTTCATTTTGGACTAGCTGTTCTTAAGCACAGCCAGCACACTGCACCTTTGCCTTTCTGCTATATTGTGTCGTGTGGTTTCTGTGCGCTCTTTTTTTCTATGCATTATATCGGTTAAGCCCAGGCGTGATTCGCGACTTCATTGCTGTGTATATGTCACTTCTTCCTTCTTCATCAGCATTGTGCGCTGTGTTTTTGCCATAGATCCTTACTTACCCACTGGCCCGGTGTGTCATACTTCACCAGCTTCTCGGCTTCTGCCAACTCTAGCGATGTGTGCGTTGTCTGTGTTCTCTATGTATTTGTTACAATATTTGTTACAATTTATTTGTAAGGCGAGATGCATTTGTTGTCTACCTTTGTCATATTGTGCTTTTTATATTCTCATACTCTACCTTGCCTTTGAATAAAACATTGCGGATGCTCTGTTTCTTTGACTGATATATACATTGATCACTTGTTCCAAAAGAAAAACACAAGCGCGATGAATAAAACCGTAGTGAATTATCATTACCTGCATCTCTTTTTATTATAACTGAATCGAAATAAAAATTACGTCGTCACCGATTCGCACGAACCACTGAACAAAACAAAACAGGAAATCGCTAAATCAAAACGACATACAAAAACTATCCGTTTGGGCGATGAATAGTGGTCTGAAATCATGAACTTTCGTCATAGCCAAACGTCGGTTATGCAAAGTAATTCAAAATTTGCGCCAGTGAAACCGAAACCGGAAGCGCACGCCACTTGCTCTCATCAACCACTAGGTGTGCTAGAGTCGATTGGGCCGCTGGGGTCTATGGGAGTGTCCACTCTTCACCTTTTTTTATTTCTCTATGCTAGTACAGCCGAGAGTGGGGAGGAAGTCATGGAGGCTCAAGACGCGCACCCCGCACCAACCAAACGTAAGGCACTTGACCCGGAACAATTCGACGTCAAATCGCAGAAACGCGAGAAGGAACTCCGCGAACGAGTCGATAGACTGGACGACAAGGTAGACGCGATGATGACCCAACACGCGCAGCAAACCACGCAACTTAACAACGCAATTGCTCAGATAACCGCACAAACCGAACAGTTCAGCATTGCAATATCTCAGCTCACAAAAATGATCGCGACGCTTCAAACGCGCATAGACAATATCGAAATGCGACTTCCGGGCGCAGTGGGTCGCCCAGTACGAGCGACTGGGAAACCGTACTTTAGGCCGTTACCTGACGAAGAGGCGCAGGATCAGCCAGACGGCAAACCATAACACGTACAGTCACCATGGCTCGACACGAAACCACACAAACACAACGCCCACAACAGCATAACACACGGAACACGTTCACTATCTGGCAGTGGAACTGCAGGGGGTACAGGAGGAAACGGGCGCTTCTCCAACAATTCTTACGTAGCCGGCAACGACCGGACGTAATACTATTGCAGGAAACCAATGACCCGGTCAAGCTGGCGGGGTACAAATCTATAGACGAAGCTGTGACCGCGGGAGCCCCACCGGCCGCTGCAACGCTGGTGCGACGCAACCTCACCGTGGCGCAACGCGAACTTAAGAACGTTAGCATACCGCATGTACTCATAGAGCTCATCCCGACGAAAGGGCGCGGCCCCGGCCTGTTTGTGCTGAACGTGTATAGCTGACCCAAAGCCAGACACCGCTTTAGCACGTTACTGCGAGAGGCGCGCGAGGCAGCTGCCGACGGGCCCTTGCTCATCGCAGGCGACTTCAACGCGCCCCACGCGGCGTGGGGGTACGGCTACAAAACGCCAAAAGGTAAGCGCCTTTGGGACGATGCGCAGAATGAGGGCCTCGAGCTCATCACAGACCCTTCCGCGCCTACGCGCAGGGGCAACAGCGTATGTGCAGACACCTCACCCGACCTCACATTTACCAAGAACGTTGCTAGCGCGCGATGGCACAATACACAGGAGGACCTGGGCAGCGATCACTCAGTGATCGAGATCCAGGTCGACGCTGAACCTCACCACCGCGTTCGTCGGCAAGGTACCAAGGGCAAGAACCACCGGCTGGTGAATTGGGACGCGTTTCGCAAAGTCCGGAAAGAGCAGAATCGTGGAAGTGCGGCTATTAAGAATATAGATAGCTGGACTGCGACGCTCAAGGGTGATTTAGAAATGGCGACGCGGGAGGTTCCGCCAGAAGCACAGCTCGAAGTGGTAGACAGCAAACTCCTACACATGTGGGAAGCCAAGCGCAGCCTGCAAGACAGGTGGAAGCGTCAACGCCACAATCGAACGCTGCGCAGACGCATAGCACGGCTAAGCAGAGACATGGAAGAGCACGCGTTACAGGTATGCAAAACGCAATGGGAAGAGATCTGCAATGGTATGGAGAACCAGCTGGGACGGGCCAAGACGTGGCATCTCCTCCGGCACCTCTTGGATCCGGAGGAGACGAAAACATCGCACGCACATAAGTTTAACAAGTTGCTGCACGACTACAAGGGCACCCACGCGGACTTTCTAGATGACGTGCGAAGCCGTTACTTTCAGTCACGTAGCCCCCTCGCGCATTCGGCATACGCCTGGGAGGGTGAGGGTAACGCGGAGCTAGACGAGGACTTCAGCGTTGCAGAGGTGAGAGTGGTGCTGCACAGGCTCAACACAAAGTCGGCGCCAGGCCCAGACGGGATAACCAACAAAGTGCTACGTAACTTGGACGATGAGTCGATAGAACAACTGACGGCTTACATGAACGAGTGCTGGAATGCGGGCGCTATACCGAACTCGTGGAAAACGGCGCGCATAATTATGATCCCCAAACCGGGCAAACGAATACAGATTGACAACCTTCGACCGATATCCCTGACGTCCTGCGTTGGTAAGGTCATGGAACACGTGGTTCTCGCTCGCCTTACCAACTACCTCGAGGACCGAAACATGCTCCCACACACAATACTGGGGTTCCGTCGTAACCTTTCCACGCAGGACGTTATGCTTCAACTCAAGCACGATATCGTAGACAATTCCACACGATCCACCAAAGCGATACTCGGGCTCGACCTCAAAAAGGCGTTCGACAACGTTAGCCATGCTGCGATACTTGAAAGTATACGAGCGTTGGGACTGGGCGAGAGAACGTACCACTACGTACGGGATTTTCTTACGGGCCGCCGAGCCCGATTAGCGATCGGCGGACTAGAATCGCAGGACATATACATGGGTTGTACGGGCACGCCGCAGGGATCCGTAATCTCGCCCATGCTCTTTAACCTCGTGCTTGTCGGATTACTACAAAAACTCGCTGAGATAGAAGGCCTCCACCATAGCTTGTACGCCGATGATATCACCCTCTGGGTTGCCGAGGGAAATGACGGCCACGTAGAGCAAACGCTGCAGGAAGCCGTCGACGTGGTGCAGGACTACCTTCGCGACACTGGCCTCGAATGTTCCGCCGCTAAATCGGAGCTCCTGCTCTATAGACCCTCGCGCAGGGGCCGTAAACCCAAGAACGCCGATTCCGCATTCGAGTGCGCATATAGAGAAATTAATGTACGCACATCAGACGGCGCTGTCATCATACAAGTTAACAACATTAGGGTACTGGGCTTGCGCCTGTCCGCCAACGGCCACAACGGCGAAACCGTTCGCAGACTAGAGGGCGCGGTCATTAAAACAATCCGGTTGCTGAAACGAATAACAAATTGGCATAGCAAAATGAAGGAAAGCAATACCATTCGCCTGGTACATGCTTTCGTTAAGAACCATATAACGTACGTCGCTTCCTACCTCAAGTGGCAGGCGACTGAACGCGCCAAACTAGATTGTCTCATTCGCAAGGCGTACAAACGCGCAATCAGATTACCGGCCAATACCAGCACGGAAAAATTTCTCGAGCTGGGGTTGCACAATACTCTAGATGAGATAATCGAAGCACACAACATCGCCCAGTACGAACGTCTGGCGAAGACCAGAACTGGTCGACACATCCTCGAGACACTAGGTATCAACTATCATACGCAGCGCGGCGAAAAGGTCGGGATACCCAGACGTATTCGCGAGCGCATCGTCGTTCTGCCGTTGCCTAAGAACATGCACCCAACACATCACATCGGTCGGCGCAACAGGCGCGCCCAATACCTTGAAAAGAAATTCGGCAATAGCAAAGACACAGTTTACGTGGACGTGGCCCGTTACGACTGCCACCGCGGCTTCGCGGTCGCGATCACGGATCATGTAGGAACTTGCGTCACGAGTGCGACGATAGGCACGGAAGAGACGGAGGCAGCCGAAGAAGCTGCCATAGCCCTCGCGATAGCCACCACGGACGCCGAGGTGATAATAGGCGACTCGCAGGCGGCGATACGCAACTACGCCAGCGGCCGGATCTCCCGCGAAGCGGCCCGCATTCTCCAAATTCACGAACGCAACATCTGCCGCAAAAACGACAGTTTCCTCGTATGGACCCCCGCCCACACGGACCCTCCGCTTGCGGGCAACGCGACTGCCCACGCCGCGGCTCGAGGACTTACACGCCGAGCTGCGACGCCTGCCGACAGTCCCGATGTCTCGCACACTTCGACAGCGACGCGGGAATGGACGTGGGCGGATCGCATGACCACTTTCAGAGACATCACGCAACACTACAGACTGAACAGATGCAAATATCCACCACCCCACGCCAAACTAAACAAGAAACAGCAGGTTGCCTGGAGACATCTACAGACACACACGTACCCGAATCCGGTGATCCTCCGCCTCTGCTACTCAGGCATTTATACGTCCGACGCGTGTAAGGCGTGCGGAGCCAGAGCGACGCTGCAGCACATGCTGTGGAAGTGTACCGGTAACGCGCAGCAGTCCCCTACGAACCCGGTAGACATGGCAGTCTCGAACCGCGAGGCGCGATGGGAGGCGGCTCTGCTCAGCCATGACCTTGCCGATCAACTGTGGGCCGTCCGGCAAGCCCAGGATGCCGCCCGGGTCCAAGGACTCGAGGCCGTCACCTAGGCAGGGGTGCTTGTAGCCCCACCCCGCTCAATGACGCCGGACATGTTCAATAAAGTTTTTACTCACTCACTCACTCCATCCAATGTTGAGGAACCACGCCCTTCTCCCATACCTGTTCATTAAAATACCCAGTAAGTTGTTCCAGTTGTTCATCGCTCAGATTTCGAATCATCGCGTTTGTTAGCTGGTCAGGTCTGGGGGCAGTATTGCGCTTTGCTGCTTGCGTGGCCACGAATAGCTATGCCTTGGTGATGGGTGCGTCGAGCACTGCGTTTTCCTGGCCTTGGTATGCTAAAGTGCACGGGGGAGTTGTGAACGAGCCTATGTACTTGTCTCGGACTTAGCGAGGAGGGCGTCATCTGTTACTGGGAATTCTCCAGCGAGCTTCTTAAGAGTTCGGTTTGGTGCCGTTTTGGTTTTACCAGGTTCCTAATAATTATGCAGCGCAGTCTTGCCCAAGTCTTGGAGGTGTGCAAGTTTTCTCGGAGTGAATCGCCACAATTCGCCCAGCTCGCCGTCTCCAACTGCTGCGCGTAAGCGTTTGCCCGCTCAGATATCTCAGCTATTCTGTGGTGCAATTTTCTATTGAGTCGCTGTTGTTTCTATCGCTTGGTCAACCCTCTCCTGGATTCCCACATATGTATCAGATGGCTATCGACTACCGGGGATTCCGCTGTGAGCGCAACCCGCTTAGAAGTTGCTTTGTGAGCCTGTCGTATATGCGTTGCCCAATCTTCAGCGCTATCCGGTAAAATTTCGGGCAGTGGGACTTTACGATAAGTTACCCAATCTGTTAATACAACATGGCCATGAGACTGCCGAATTTTGGGGGAGGCAATTGACACGCTCAAAATATAATGGTCCCTGCCGAGATTCTCTTCTAGGTTGCTCCAGAACACCTCGTCATCATTGTTTATGAACGCAAGATGAGAAAATGTGTCTGCACTGACGCTGTTACCCAATCTTGTCGGGTGTTGCGGGAGTACGAAAAGTTGAAGCCCATGCGCATCAACAACTCGCTGGAGTTCCCGGCCTTTCGGGGTATCTTTTCGGTACCCCCGGGTAGTGTGAGGGGCATTAAAGTCCCCGAAAAGCAGTAGTCAATCCTGGATGCTGGAATTACTCTTGGCATACCGAAAGAGCGCGTCAAAATCGGCCCTCTTTTCCTTAGGGGAGCTATACACGTTCGTAATTATGGTTTTAGCTTCGCTACGCTTGTGCGGTAGTATACTTATGATTTGGTGGTTAATGCTGCTAGTTATCAGATAATCTATACTAGTCGCTATTTCCTTAAGAACCAACATGGTGACTTTAGGGTAGTCTGGATTTGATATGGTGTAGTAGCCACTCAATTTGACTGGCTTATTGCCAACCTCTTGTAGACAAATGACGTCAGGTTTGACTGGCGCCGTATTAAGAAATTGTTGTAGAGCGGCCGCAAGTTTGTGGAAGGTGCGGCAATTCCATTGCCAAATTTCGAGATATTCGTTGTGCGCTCGTGTTTTACTCGCCTTGGATAGCGCTATCGCTGTTCGAGTTTGGGAGTTGCTTCGGACGACGGATAGACTGAGCACCCGGGCTGCTTTTAGGCCATTTAAGAACAGTGGCCCTTATGCTGGCAATAGAATCGTGACTTTATTTTTAGGTTCTGAAATTCGGCAAACATTTGCTCCTAAAAGCTTTGCATGCTTTGCAGTTGCTGCATTACTTGTTTTAATGTACCTTCCATAGAATTAGACTCAATCGTAACCTGGCCAGATGTGCCGGTGTCTTTAGAAAGTGTTTTTTGGCTCGATTACATACCACGGTTAGCTTTGAGGGAGGCCAACTCTCGTTTTATTTCTGCCAAGCTCTCACCGAGGAGTTTGTTTTCGCTAATAATTTTTGGATATTCTGGATTAGCCGTTATAGGAGCAGCGGGAGAAGCAACTCGTGCATAGCTCACCTCGCCATGTGCGGGCGCTTGCTTGATCGCTGAGCGCGGAGCCCCGGATTTAGGTGACTTGTGTAAGTGAAATTGGGGTAGGTTCTTGTGAGTAGAGTACTTCCGTGTCTAGGATCTCGATCTACATCTATATCTAGAGACGAACCTTGGGGAAGTCTCTGGCGACTCCGGACTGTGGTCCAGGGCAGATTGTTCATCATCAGAACTGAAGCAGCGGGGCCGTTGAGGTGGCTTTGGTGAGGTGTCATTCAAAGTAGGCTGGTGCACACTAGCCCTTGACGTTCTTTTCTGCGAGATTTGAGTCGTTTTCTGCAACTACGGTCACCTGTTAAACGACCCTCGCCACAAGCTGAACACTTCGGAGAGCACTCATGTCCAATTGCAGGGTCCCGTTGTCCACAAACGTGACACACTTGAGTGTCCGGCTGGGGGCAAACGTCCGAATGGTGACCAACCTGATGGCACACTTTGCAAACTTGGGTGGTAACCTTGTAGGGGTAGCAAGCAAGTTGTCCGCCGTAGTAATAGACGTGCTGAGGTGTAATCCCTCCGAAAAATGTTATAACGGCCGTCCTGGTGTTTTTATACATCCGTGCTTGCAGAATTTCGACACCTTGGGTGCTTATGCGGAGATTGGCTTTTAGCGCTTCAGGCGTCATGTGGGGGTCTAAGCCGTGAATGACGCCCTTAGTTGTCCCTTCACTTGTCGCTACGTAGGCATTGACTGAGTGTGGCCGGCCGTTGATCTTTAGGGTGGTAATACGCCTCACGTGGTCCGCCACTGTCTAGTGCAGCGTCGAAACAATGATGTTGGAACCTTGCTTGATTCTGAGCAAAAATTGCTCACCGGATATTTTTCCGTTGATAGCTCCTATCACGGCGTCTGCCAGTAGTGGACTAGTCAAGGTCTTCACCGGTAGCCCTTGGCGTGGTCGCACCACTATCTTGAAGTCGTCTTTGGTCAAGGGGTGTAGCCGCCTGTGGGCAGGCCTATATTTAGATTTTCTGATTGCTTCAGCAGGGGATACTTGTTGGTGGTACGACGTCGTCGAAAAATCTATGAACTTGGCCTTCTTTTTTTTCGCAAGAGCCTTCTTCTGCCACAGAGTGAGCACCGTTTGCCTGGCTCCATTCACTTGGTTTTGGCTGTCGGTCTCGGCGTTCTGACCATTCGTTTCATTTGGCATTGAGAGGCTCTTAGCTGTAGAGTTTTGAAAATCCATATTTTCAAGGTCTGGGCGTCACGTGTCCGTCATCCGTGAGGATCCGGGACGCACAATAGCGTCTGAGGGTTCATTCGCGAGAGCCATCGTGTACGCGAGCAACGCGCACGGTAGCGTTCCTGCAGTCGCCTACATGGCGGCGTTGGCGTTGTCGAGCTCGCACGATAGGCAGGTGAATTCGGGCTTCTAAAATAAAAAGTTCCGGCCACTTACAGCTGTGGTTGGTGTCCGTCGATGCGGAACAACTTCAGGAAGCCATGGCAATAGTCGAAATTGGCCGCACACACAAATTTCTACGATGGAGCCAGAAAATTCACGGAGCACTTGCGGACACGGCTCTTCTTGTCGGTGCCACCTCTGCCTCATGAAAGCGAGGCGTTAAGCACTGAGCCGCCTCGGAGGACGTTCTTCACCTTTCAAACACCAAGCTACTTAAATCTACCACTTACCGCTGCTGTGTTTTCGACTACCACAAAGATGGCACAATGAAAGCACGTCTCCACATCGCCCAGCGGTGGCCACTCTTATCTTCTAGGCGTACTTTGCCGGGCTTAGGGAAGAGGAGCGACACTCACTCCCATGCCCTTATCTCGCGGTGGCGAGGAGCAGAGGATCATACGTCTTGAATAACCTCGGGCTTTACGTGGAACGATTCAGCTGTAGCTACTGGGTGCACAAAGGTCACTAGATTCATTGCATTCTCCATTCGTGAAAAGCGCGCGCTTTTCAAACTCAGCGAAATAACAAATGAGACGCTTATTCGCGTGCATCCGTGCCTGTAAATACGTTTCGTGCGTAATTTGTGCGCGAGAAACGCGGGGCAAGTTTCGATCTGCTTTCGATTCTGTGCACAATCCTTTAAGTTGTTGCTATTGCTTTCAATGTTTCGCCTTTGCGGCAAAGCTGATATTTCTTAAGCACTAACTTTTTTGCAACATGGTCCATTAAGAATTCAGTGGCGTATTTTCGTCGCCATAATGGCATCAAAAAATTTTAATGTTCAGATGTCACAGACAAAAATGTTCCGTCAACGAGAATTGAACCGATGACCTTTCGGTCCGCAGCAACAGATTCCCCGCGTGCTTTTCACGGTGCCATGGATGCATAACTATTCGGCTTCAGAAGCGCGCTTTTGTGTCTCCCACTTTCTTCTGGCAGTTCTTGGTCAGTGGAGTGGTGTGGCTTTCTTAAGCCACAAAGAAAAGTGATTCATTATTATTATAAACTGGGTGATTTCCCCCACCGATGCGGGTTGTTGCGGATCCGTCCTATTCAACGCGTTATCAAAAAAATTGCCCGCAGCTTCCCTCGGGGGAACACTGAGGAGGATGCGGAGCATATAATTGGTTAACGGGGTGTTAAAGTGCCACTTACTTGGGTCGATGGCTAAATTGGTTAACGTGGTTGTAGGAGGGGGTGTTAAATGAGTGAACACGTACACACGTATGCGAAAGGACGGCGCTGGTCGAAGGGACGTCGATCATTGTGTTTGTGGATTCGTTGGAATTCATTTCACCGTGACCTTGGACGTCGACGCGCCGTACAAACCAACCGACGAGCGGCAACTGAGCAAGCGAGCGCCGACCTTGAGTATATATACAGCGCGGTGGCGCATGCACTGTCAGCTGTTGAATGTTCTCGAAGGAGAAGCGCGCGCGCGGCACAGATGGCGACGGCGCGATGGCGCATGCGCTGTCAGCTGTCGAATGTTCTCGAAGGAGAAGCGCGCGCGGCACAGATGGTGGGCGACGGCGCGACGGCGCATGCGCGCGCGTCAGCTGTCGAATGTTCGAGAAGCGGTGCGGACGGCGCGGACGGCGCACTACAAGGCGCGAGTATAAGATGCTTCCGCATCTAAAAAATTGCACTTTTGTGAACGCCTTATCACACCACGAGATGGTGACCTTTAGGCCAAGTGTCGGCCCCGCTCGTAGCATCCACCCAAGCCACATATAGACGGTTTCAAGATTGCAAGCGTTGGGCCTCCAAAAAACTTCCGGTCACCTCATTTACCAGCTCGTAGCGTTAAAACTGAAATGGCGTTTGAACGTTTTACGTTTTTTTTCAGGGTAAAGAAAGTCTCTTATGAGTTTTTTAGATAAAAATAACGTGCCTATTGTTAAAGAAAATCTCTTGTAGTTTTTATGTAGCTGAAAAGAATACTTATTTGAATAGATTTTGCCAAATGATGGAAAAAAGTGTTGAAATTCAGCGGGCTAATTTCTAACGCTCTTCTTGCCCACATATGCTATTCAGGCTCATCGATGGCCGAAACCGGCAGTCATCAAGGGTTTGTGTTTGTAAACAGTGAAAGGGTCTATATCTCTGCAACGTGCACCTGCCTAACCTGGCTGTAATAGCACGTATCATGCTCACACTTAGCTCGAGCGAAATCGCGACCTGTACTCGGCCGCGCTTAGCGCTTCCCTCGTGTGTGACCGTGGTAATAAATCACACTTTAATGTGCCGCGCGTATTCAGTGACACTTTTCAGTTTGTCCAACATTTCTTTCTTGTTACACACTCAGCGCTGACAGTCACAGCTACAAGAAGCATTCGTTTTATAAACGATCACGAATGTTTCTCAGCAATAAAGGTGCACTACCAAGCGTGAACGGAGATTTATCGACGGTAAACGGAGATATTGGTGCCAAACAGCCATATTCATTATACCATTGTCTTACGTAAATGTACAGTAGACATTATATCTGCACTCTCAGGGCACGATTTAATTTATTCTTGCACGATTTGCTATGACGCAGGGATCAACCATGTTTTTTCATTCATACTCACAGCCAGTATTTTTGAACTAATTATTAGTACAATTACTAAAGTAAATCTATACTCATCGACTTCCTGCAGGTGCTGCACCAGCCACTTACGTTTTTCGCATATTTTTATATGCCCGAACTGTATTCAAACAAGCTTACTAAGCTCTTGTAGCACCACCACGGGCTGTAAAACTTCAATGTTTCAATTCCACAACACTGCGCGCATACTTTATTTTTATTATACTGACCGAATGAACTCTGCTTCATGTCGTTAACAGAATGAAAGTGAAAGAAAGCAGGGTTTCATACATTTCAAGCAAAAGAGGTGGGATTCTGGGCTCAATCATGAACGAAGCTGTGATGAAAATCCAATTTTCTGTGCTGAATGAGGGCTTTCGAATTTTTTTACATCCTTCTTTTATTGAAAAAGTAAAGAGGAACTATGTGCTACATATCGAAATTCATCATTTATGGGAACAAATACGGGAGCGTGAAGCGTCGCATTTACGAAGTGAGCGTGACAACGATATTCTGTTCCTTAGTGCAGACTTCAAGCACTTAGTGCATGAAACCTTTTCACACTTACCATGCACTCACTACATCGCCTGAAGGGAACAGGCGCAGTAGCGTTGCGCCTTTTTTTAGTGGGTTACCGGCTTTACACAACCGAGTAATGATAATTACTTGTTCTCACGCTCGATGGCAACAAGCGCTTGTACCACGCATTATTATTTCTATATTTTATATTGTATTGCGAAATATGTACACAGGACGCACCTGTTTATAAATCACGTTTTTATTTCTCTGCATTTTCAAGTAGAAGTTATGCTCCCTGTTTTCACAAGCAGGTGCGTTACCATGTGGTTGAAAATCCGCTTGCCACGCTAACGCCTTGTGTTCGATCCCCACTCCGGCACAGGATTTTCTAAAGGCAAAGCTCCTCAGGGTGCGGGTCGGTCCCTCCTCCGTTTGTAAGTGTGTATGTAGCCACTTCTAGTTTATCAATTGCTCACTAGTGTTATGCCTGCGATTCCACAGCGAATGTCCATGCCCCTGAAAAAAGCAATCTGTGTTAAGGCCAGTCCGCGAGCCCGCCTGACGCGAACAACTCAATGGCGTCATCACGCGGCGCTGCTTTTCTGCCGCGCACGCACAGTGAGTCACCTTAGCCAACGAGCCCGTCGAAGCAACCGGCGCCTTCCTGTCTGGCGGGTCTGACGCAATGCCTGGCGACGTCACTCGTCCTTGGGTGCAGCCACGTGCAGCGCAGCGGCTCCAGATTCGATGAGAATGACGCAGCCCAGCGGCGACCCCTTCGGAGAATTCTGACCTCACGACCAGCGGCGCTTCTGGTTGGACATTTGGTTACTCAAAGAATCCACCCGGTGCATATTAAAGAAGCCCTGTGGCGCGTCGCGAGAAGTAGACCTATGTGTTAGAGAGGAAAGCTCGGCTCTTCGGGTCTCTAAGCTGTTGGCCCCAGTGCCGAATTTGTAACGCCTCTGTATATATGCTGTACTTAAACCTTGTTTAACGCACCGTCGTCTCGTCCACTCCTCTATCAGCTCTGCGCAGAAGCAGTCGCGAGCTGAGAAACCTACGCTACCAAACGGCTGGTGACCTTCCCGGCGGAGTTCGAAGCAGTGGCGCCTTCAGGACAATGTTGGCGTCGCCGTCTTTTGTAACAAAGGAGTCAGTGGTGGGATTTCGTGGCGCCCTTCGTAACGTCGTCGGAGGCGCGCTTCGTAATACTAGGTGGCGTTGCGTGTATATGTCTTTGCAAATGATATCATTAGATGGCGTAAGTGGTTTTCATATTGTTAAACTGTCCGTCGGTCCAATGCGTGCTATAGTGTGATAGGAGTGGACAGACGGATGCTTCGCCCCACTCATCATTTACTTCGTGGATTTAGTCTGATACCTAATTTATTTGCATCGTGCTCGAATTAATGTTGGTCATCGCTGGAAATCAGCTTAACGTCAAGCGTAACCCCGTGAAAAAAGATCAAATCATCGGGATAAATGCCACATCGGGCCGCTGCTTTGCACCAATGAACAAAGTAATGAAAGGAGAAAATGCGGAATTTAGACATTACTTGGTTTTTGGCCTCACTTACTGCGAGTGTGTCATCTTTCGGGCGAAAGGCACGTGGCGGTCGGTGCTTAGTTCAGCATTTCGGCATCTCTGCGTCATCTTGTTATGCTGTAAACAAGAATTATACAAAACCTACTATATCCGTAACTACCGGAACAATGACACCGAAGGATTGTGTGGTACAGACTTAGAGAATACGAAGTGAAATTAGTGGCTAGTAGCATTCTCCTAAATTTTGACAGCTAAAGTTATGAGGTCATAAGACGGGCCGTTTGGTGCCGGATTTCACCACCGCCACCACCGCTATGTGCAATCGATATTTTGCAAATAAAAAACAGCGCATTAAATAAAAACTACCTGGGATAGATTGGGTTTCGAATACGTGCTCCCCAACAGCAGCCTTTTGGCGCAAACAGCGAAACACATATGTTGCAATCTTCGTGGCACAGTTGAACCAGAATATAATTAACTCGCCACGTGTGGAAATTATCGTTCAATGTACTGAGTCACTCGATACGCAACTTGTAATGCAGTTATTCGATTTACTGATAACCGTGTGCAAGTTGGCTTCACGGCGTCGAACACTTAGATGTAAGGAAGACGCCATCATGGCAATACGAATATTCTTTCCGGGATTTTTTTTTGTGATTTGCTGTAGTGATACATAGTTACACAGAGTAGCAAGTTTTATGCAGGAAACGTGAGATTGATGTGAATAGGTACTCTAATTTGTTAACAACTTTTTCCAAACACAATTCCGGCTTTTTCTGAGTGACCAATAGAACAATTTATTTGTCATCTGCTAGGAGTAGTGGAATAATAAAAATGCACAAATATTGAACTCGCAGTTTAAAAGTTGGCCCGCTTTTAGCGGCATGCGCGGAAAATTGACCACACCTCTTCCCCCCGAAGAAGTTCCACAAGAATATTCCGATTAAGCACACCTGCCCACGACACCCTCCCCATTGTTTATTGCAAAACGACGCGTCAAACATTCCATTTTCGGGAATCTCACCGAAAGGCGCCTTGCAACGCAGGGAAGCAACCTGTCAACCGTTTTCAGGCGCACATGCTCTCTTCGCAACAACAATACTACATTCTGGCTAGATAGGATTAGGTGATATAGGTTGCAGCTTTTCCTATGTTACAGCCACAACCAACGTAGTCATGTCGGGAGGCATTTACCAAAAAGAGAAATTATCTCGATTAAACGCAATAGGAAGAACTAAACTATGCACGAGTAAAAGTACAAAAAAGGCAACGAATAGGAAAAAAACACGATGGAAATAAATCAGAGACGTTGCGAAGAGTAATTACTCGATGACGATGAAACCACTGTTACGCTATTATTTCGGTTTATTAACGTCTTGTAGCAAGTACTGGCTAGCCTGGCATTGTAGATTGCACCGATAACATAATTAGCGTAAAATACCATAAAAATCTTGCCACCAGCCCATACAATAAGGTTGAGGTAAGTATTGGCGTTTTCATGCATGTTTATATATTTTGGCACTGCTTTTCACAGTATCAGCCACAATCAGCAACCTTCGCGATGGCATTTCTGTGGGTTTTTTTGTGGGTTAAGGACAAAAGTGACCACTGTAAGCAGACTTTGCAATGAATTCACGCGGCCCCAATTAGCAAACTTCTTTGCTCATCACCATTTCTAGAAAGACACTAATGCGTTTCCCAAGAGGAGATGAATTCGCTGTCGTCATTCGCAGTCTCGGTATTAGATGGGCGCCTCTTATTACTTTCTTCTCCCGATTACAGGGTACTGCCTATCATGCAACATGCAAATTGTTTCTTCTGCGGTTCGATGAAACATGAGGAGTGCTGCTAGCTTCGGCATAATACCCCGCAATTCTGTCGGATGTCTCAGGAGAGAAAGCGTCGCTCTAAGCCAAATTGCTGGGGCGCATCTTTCGGAATAAGACCTTAGTTAGGTGCAAGTCACGAAAATTGCTAAGGCGTGAAATGTCGGTTTCGAGTGAAAACACTATCTTCGAAGACGCGGATCAAATGCCTAGCCTCGGCTTCTGATTCCACGTGAAGACGAGTGCTGTTTACGCCCATCAGGACACGAGAGAACTCGCAATTTTCAGCTTCTTGAATCCAATGGTGGGGTCTTCTATGTATTCTGTTCTGTTCCGTTCTAACTATTTTGCTCTGGAGAAGCTAAGGTCTGTACTCACTTTCTGTGTCTTTAGGTGTTTTGGTAATTCTTATTCTACCGAGTAGCCAAAGCAGACCGAAGTAATAATACAACACTAACAAACGCCTAGCTCGCAATGATTGGTCATGGCAGGCCAATCTTCCAGGATTGTGTGTGGTGTGTGTGTGCGTGTGTGTGCACGTGTGTGCGCGTGCGCGAGTGTGTGCGTGTGTGTGTGCACGCGTGCGTGTGCGTTTGTGTGCACGTGCGTGCGTGCGCGCGTTTGTGTGATTGATTGATTGATATGTGGGGTTTAACGTCCCAAAACCACCATATGATTATGAGAGACGCCGTAGTGGAGGGCTCCAGCAATTTCGACCACCTGGGGTGCTTTACCGGCACCCAAATCTGAGTACACGGGCCTACAACATTTCCGCCTCCATCGGAAATGCAGCCGCCGCAGCCGGGATTCGAACCCGTGACGTGCGGGTCAGCAGCCGAGTACGTTAGCCACTAGACCACCGTGGCGGGGCGCGCGTTTGTGTGTGTGCGTGCGTGTAGGCGCGCGTGCATGTGTATGTGTGGGTGTGTGCGTGCGTGCGTGCGTGTGCGTGCGTGCATGCGCGCGTTTGTGTGTGTGCGCGTGGGTGTGTGTGCGTGCGTGCGTGCATGTGTGTGTGTGCGTGCGTGCCTGTGCGTGCGTGAATGCGTGTGTGTGTGTGCGCGTGTGCGGGTGCGTGCGCGCGTGCGCGCGCGCGTGTGTGTGTGTGTGTGTGTGTGTGTGTGTGTGTGTGTGTGTTGTCTCTCGCGAAAGCAGCAAGGATTCGAAACATTGTCATGAGTAATAAAATGCTCCGAGAATAAGAAAACCAGTCTGATATATCTCGTGCACAGCAAGAATACCTGGATATTTTTAGCGGGAGCACATTTAATGGCGAAACTCAAAGGAAACGCCCAATTACTTGGCGAACACTTGTTTCCCCAAAAAGCGTAAAAATGAAACTGTAGAAAACGTCACCGTCTGAATGTAGTTGTAAAACAAACACTATGTAGAGGCATATTGTGGCTGCAGTTTAAAAAATAACTGCGTAGGAGATGTGTGACAAAAAGTTACCCCAGTTCTATCCAATTTGACATATGGTGCAGCTTTGGTTCATGTGTTTTCCCGGCGACTTTAAATATTTTTGGCGATTTTGTGCAGATGTGTATGATTACGTTGAATGCAGAGCAGGGATGGCCCAAGAGAAAAAAATTGTGAGGAATTTTCACACCATTGCCCCACCCTCTTGCCATATCTACCCCCAACCCCGCCTATACTAGGCACTATCAGCACAGGTCGCACCTTTGCGAACGCTTGAGCAATACTTCCAATAGATAGGACTGTGCAACACTAAAGGACGAAGGACGGAATATGTACACATAGGTGACACCCACCGCTGTGCGGCTCCCTCTCGTCCGCGACCGAGGCAGAGTATGTCATCAATGGGTCCATGGGAAAACTAGAGTGTGGCTACCCTTGACGCTGATGTGTTGTACAACGCAGCTCTAGAGCAGCTTCACGGCTAAAATTGTCAATTTACCTTCAGTAGCAGCTTGATTGATTTGATTGATTGATATGTTGTGTTTAACCTCCTAAAAGCACTATATGTTTATGAGAGACGCCGTAGGGGAGGGCTCCGAAAATTTGGACCACCTGGGGTTCTTTAACGTGCACCCAAATCTGAGCACACGGGCCTACAACATTTCCGCCTCCATCGGAAATGCAGCCGCCGGAGCCTGGATTCGATCACGCGACCTGCGGGTCAGCAGCCGAGTACCTTAGCCACTAGACCACCGCGGCGGAGCCCAGTTGCAGCTCCAATCTTCAAAAGCTTCGGTTCGTCTTGTAGATGCTGACTCACGTAGTTCAGTTTCATACTTTGCATATCGGTCAGCCAATGTCAGAGCGTGAGCAGAAAAGAAAAGCACATGGCTTTATTGATTAGGTCCCAAGAGTTGGGTTACTAAATGTAAGTACAACTGTTGGTTGTACACGAGGCCGAATGAAAAAAAAATGCGTATTAGGCAGTTTTGTTTTTATTTTGCCAGCTATGTTGGAGCAATAAAAATTGCGATGCCTCTGCAAGAGATTCACACGTGCTCGAAACTGCACTTCGAAGTTCGCGGGCTGTGTAGAAGGCCGGGAGGGGGGACAGGGCACCAGTGGAGAGGAAAGAAGAATGGCAGCTCGATCCACAAGCATGGTCACACGACTGCAGCGTTCTACGTCCATGAAATACTTTTTACACTCGATAAAATGAATTTTTATTGCTCTCATAGAACTAGTGCTGCTTTTCATTGTGCAATTGTTTGGAGAATTCTCGCAGACACCCTAGTTTGATCACAGCTGTGGCACGACGTGATTTTATTGCTTCTCAGAAGCGTTCTTCGTTTCATAGGCTGGCACGCCGGCCGTCCTGCCGTGCTCGTCACGACTGCCCTATAGATGAGGCACCTTCAGTGGCAGTTTCCGACGACAAGCAAAACGTTGTTCAGCGTGCGGAAGATAAATAAACAAAATTACAGCATATGCACAGAGTGGATGATCAGTGGGGTGAAGCTTCCGTCCATCCATCCGTCCGTCAGGGCATTCGCTCGTCCATGCGTCCGTTGACTCGTATAACACTACAGCACGCATCGGACGGATGAACGCTTCGCCCCACTCATCATATCATTCACTCCGTGAATATGCTGGGGACGCTGAATAGAAGGATGACCGACGAAGTGATGCTATAAAAAGCTACGTTCCCAAAAGCAGCAAAACCACTTAGCGCTACGCGTCGCAGCTGTGTTAGCGCACCTGTAATAATTCTCTAAACAGCGTCGAATTTAAATCAGAGGTAGTTTCACGAAAGAAACAAGAGGCCCATTTATTTTGATGCAACCCGTGAGCGCAGAATGCGGCACACCAATTTCGCTTGTGTATTGGGTTGTCTGTAATTTTAAAATGTGTAGCATTTTCTAATTGTACCTACTCGATTGCAAATCAAGCGTTGGCGGCACCATTGACGCTGCCAATGCGCATGCTGGCGTCTCCTGCCCAAGATTTTAGGGGCGAAGCTCCTTATGGCGTGGCTTGGGCGTCCCTCGTATGTAACCACCAGTGGCACATACCCGAAATAGGTATAACACTTGACCTCCAAGGTGGTGCCAGTGAGAGATTTCTTCTGTGCGTTGTTTAATAATAAAAAATAGTGCTCAATGTAAATGCCAATGGCTGCTAATGGGGAATGAGAGACATGAGCATTCGGCTTTTAGTCAACGCGCACGCTGCGATCCCCATCAGCAGCCATTGGCATGTACAATGAGCACTATCGGACAAGAAAGGGATGCTACATTATACTCGCTGGGTGTGACTTCCTTAGCTTTAGAAAGGTTTAGCGAGCGTTGAGCCACAGTGCCATGAATACAATGAACTTGTATATACCATGAATGAACTCAAGGTGGTTAAAAATGAGAAGTAGATACGAAGCGCAAGCCGTAAGAAAGTAAAAGCCGAATTCTCCTGTCTCTCATTTCTCATTAGCAGCCATTGGCATGTAAATTGAGCCCTATCTGACAGGGAAAGGTTGCTACGTTATACTCGCTGGGCGTAACCTCCTTGGTTTTCGAAAGGTTTAGCGAGCGTTTGGTCGCAGTGCCATGAATACAGTGAACTAGAATATACCATGAACTCGAGGTGGTTAAAGGTGGGAAGTGGACCCAAAGCGCAGGCCGTAAGAAAGTGTGTGTGTGCTACCTCTCGTTTAGTCCTTTGAATGTCCGCTGGATGGCGGTGCTTCTATATGGGGAATATATGATAAAAAGATGCGAGGTGGTGGGACTTGGAGTGTTGAATAGATGAACGAACGGACACACAAACAGATGCATGGATGGACGCATGAACGGACGCAGGGGCGGATGCACGAAAGAACGCAGGGACGGTCACACAGACGGACGCATAGACGGACGAATGCTTCGCCCCACTCTCCATCATTCACTCCGTGGATATGCTGCCATTTTTTTTGTTTAGGGGCGAAGCTCCTTAGAGCGGCACCCGTTCGTCCCTCGTAGTCGTAGTCGTAGTGTGTAAGAAGTGTTACATTTTGACCTGCAAGCTGGTGCCGGCGGGAGATTTCTCCTGTTAAACAATAAAAAGTTTGCGGCGTGCACTTTAACTAAAAGCCGAATGCTCCTGTCTCTCATTCCCCATTAGCAGCCATTGGCATGTTCCAGTAAGAAACGTTAGTAGAAATAGAAGTGCTAAAAGCCGACTTGTGCTGTCTCTCATTCCCAATAGCAGCCATCGTTCACCTCCAAGGTAGTGCCTGGAGAGATTTCTCATGTGCGTGATTAAACAATAATAAAGTCTTGTTCAAAACGCCGCTGATTGATGAAATAAACCAATGAAAGATGCCAGATGTTTTCTACAAGCAAAAGGAAAAGACGCCAGATGTTTCTAAAGCAAAACAAAAAGAAGACGCCAGCTGCTTAACGAAAGACGCCAGGTGTTTTGTGAAGCAATGGTTCTGTAATCAAAAGCATAATCATACAGGTTTGTAGTTGCCGATGCTCGTTGGCGTCGGTGTGTGCTCGTATGGTACATTGAACACTATCTGACAGGAAAAGGTTGCTACGTTATACTCGCTGGGCGTAACCTCCTTGGTTTTAGAAAGGTTAAGCGAGCGTTGGACCACATTGCCATGAATACAGTGAACTAGTATATACAATGAAATCGAGGTGGTTAAAGGTGGGAAGTAGACCTGAAGTGCAAGCAGTAAGAAAGTGTGCGTGTGCCAGCTCTAGTTTAGTCCTTGGAATGTCCGCTGAATGGCGGTGCTTCTGTGACGTCCCCGCAAACACGGACTGAACCCCGCTCCTTATAAGATGTGTACGCTCGTTTCTCAAATCCACGCATAAAGGGCATTCCGGAGTGAAGTACCAGAAGGATTATCGACACGAGGACTGGGCGGCGCCTTGTTGTCTGCAGACCGTGTGACAGCGTACGGTGGAGATAATCGGCGGCTCCCTTCAGATCTGTGGCATGGGGGAGCAGCAGAACACCTTTTGTTGGTTCGGGGAAAGCGACCTTTGCGGCAAGCGCCTGTGCCGTGTCCAGTATGTCTTTCCGTCAGACTCCGTGGCTCCATGGTTCATTACTGCGTTCTGCGCGGATGGCCGCCCGCGGCGGTGAATGACAAAGAAGCGGCGGCTACGGAGAATTTCGCGAGAGACACCGAGCCGCGTGGAGAGGCGGACTTATTTGGTGCCCCGGTAGGGCGGAGTCGGGTCCTACAAAAAGGGGACGACGAGACGAGCTTGGTGGTCGGAGAGATATGATGTGAAGAGTCGAAGAGAGTCAGAGAGATGATGCGATGAGCTCGAAATGGTAGAGAAGCTAAGATGGAAACCACTAAGAGGGACGACGTAGGCGACGATGACGAAGACGATGAAGGTGCCGACGAATCGAACAATGGCCCCAGGAAGAAGCCCTGAGCCCCGACTCGAACAGCCAGATCCGAGGCCCCCGTCAACATGGACCTTTCGTGAGACAGACTTTATGCATCCTATTTAGATTACTTTTGCGGGAAGGGAGGTGGCCTATTGAGACCTTGCGCGGTTTTATTAATTAATGACTTTATCATTTGTGTCGGCCTGTGTTTACTTTGTATCGCCGCACCATTGTATTTCAAAGTTATTTCTATTATGTATCCTGCGTCGCATGTCGCAAATGTATAAATCATGTGTTATAATTTATTGTAGTGGTTGGTGTACGCGGTATACGATGTTTTAAGTTATTATTAAATTTAATGAATCAGTAAACAGAAACAAGTCGTAGCGTCTCTTACTTCCCGGCCCCAGCACGAATCCCTGTATGTGAGAAATGATTGAGACACGTAGCCAAGACGGAACCGGATAGAAAAAGGGTTGAGTGTACTTCCCTCTCTTTGGCGATCGGTGGCGTAGCGGGGGACGTCTCAAGTGGTGGCAGCGGTGGGATTACTGCTGGGGCAACGGTGCGAGATTTCACCCTCGTACTAGGAAAGGAGAGGCGGCAAAATGAACGAGCTGGCTAATAAGATGACCGACAGAGACGACCTACTCGAAATGAGCACGCTAATGTTAGCGAACAAGGTTTCATCGTTTACGGGGGGTGATACGGGTCCGGATATTAGGGTTTTCTTGAAAATTTTGGAACAGGTTGGTCACTTGGGTGGATGGCGGGATAATGAGCTGGTCTGCATAGCACGATGCAAGATGGTAGGCGCGGCGCACGATTTTGCGTGGTGGGATGATGGCGTCGCTGCGGCTTCAACTTTTTCTGAATTCAAATATTTGGCACTCAAGAGGTTCGATACGGAGCCCCTTATCTTCAAAATGGAAATGTTTCTAAACGCGAGGCAGAAGACAGATGAGGAGGTGCGGTCATTTTCGAGTCGCTTGCGCATCCTCGAAACCGCCACCCTGGCAAGCTCCGATAGTCAGGATCCGGCGAAAGCCTCACTGCGCCGCGAAATTCTAGACGAACAATTGCTCTCGCAATTTTTATTAGGCCTGAGGGATCCGGTCCGCAGATTTGTTCTCTCTCGAGACCCGAAAACGTTTGACGAGGCCATTGCCATAGCGGTCAAGGAGGAACAGAATGAGAAAGTGTCGAGCAGCCATTCGTTACCCATTCGATACGTAGAAGAGGACACGGAAGTTCATGAGATGCATAGCCGCCTTGACCGCCTCGAAAAACTCGTGGAGAGCTTGGCAGTACGCGAAAAGGCGACACAAAATTGGCAAGAATTCCCGAAGCAGCTTTCTTATGCCGGCGGGTGTAATAACTGTGGCAGGTTTGGTCACATTCGGCGAGAATGCCACCGGTACCGGCGACGAAATTGGAATTCGACGGGTGGCGGTCGCATTCACATAGGCAAGGAGAGGGCGGGAAAAGTCGAATCTGGAAACCTAGACGCAACCCCTCCTCATGACGTTGACGCACAGAGGTCAATCGCGGTCGTAAATATTCGCGAGGAAACAAACTCCGTGAAAATGAGTCGTGGTTCACCATGTGCGGAAGTGGTTAATGTAATTGCCGTAATCGAGGAGGATGTTCCGCCATTGAGCGAGTGTGTGTTTGAGAGGAAAGCTGGCACGCCGGTGCCACTGGGTGAAACAAAAGCTGTTGAGGTTGCTGGAGCGGATACAGGCGGTTTAGCTGCGGTTTCTACCACGAAGGTCCCACGAGACGATGAGGCATTACCAATAAGAGTAGCAGATATGGAGTTGGATGAGAATGGGTTTTCGGAGGATGCAGTTGTCGGAGTCTTGGTCGACACGGTGGTAGACCCAACGTTTGAGAGGGAAGATGAGATTGAGGAATGCCTAGATCGCAACGGGGTGGTTTTTGTGGGGCCAAAGGGGAACTGCAGCATACTCGATGTACACCGCACCAAACCCGGGCATGCGCAGCGGTCGTCTTGTCAGATAGCTTCGCACTCCGCGACTAAGTTGAGTAGGTGGAAGTTCGGACCATCCAACGAGGGTCAGGGACTCGGAGTCGGGGAAGAGGTCTGCATACGGGTAGACGCTGAGCGCTCGTGGATCGGCTAGGGTCATAAGAGCCCGCAATGTTTTATGCCATTTTATGTTTTATACTTTCTACTTGGTCATTGTGCATGTTGCCTTAGTAAAGACCTTCTGTCGAAGTTTAAGTTTTTATATTGTTTTGCTTTGGCTTGTACACTTGTTTTATATTGTTGATCGTGTTTTGAAATGAGGCCAGGCAGGAGATGGTACGCGAGGGTAATTCAGTGTTGCTGCCTGTATGACCTATCTTCTCCCGCCATCCCGTTTTTCGTCTGGTTTGAAATGTCCGAGGTCTTAAAATTTTGTACATGTGTGAAATGAAAGTGTATTTAAATGTGTGTATCCGCTGTTCGGTTGTGCCGAGAATGGACAGTGCCGGTGAAGTGTGTGATGTGCTCGCATGGTAGTGAACCTTCCACATTCATGACTGAACGCTGCGTGCCAAATTATCCGACGAGCAGCTGTGACCAGTGTGCGTTTTGTCCACGCGTCATCCACGAGTTTCTGCAGTGATTCTGAAGGTCTCAAGTGTGTTGTGCGCGGTAGCAATACGGAATCAAACTACTTCGTGGTGGGTGATGATTCAGCGAAAACCACAAATTGGTTCCTCTCAGCGACGCGCCACCGCCACGGCTGACTCTCAAGTGTACTGTGTTCGCGTATAGTATTCCTAAGACTGCCGCAATGTCTCAATTTCGCTGCGCAACCCGAAGGCGTTATGCGCCCGCATTTCTCGTGTTTGAATTTCCCCACTGGGAAAATTCTTCTGCAAGATGAAGGGATTGTGACGTCCCCGCAAACACGGACTGAACCCCGCTCATTACAAGATGTGTACGCTCGTTTCTCAAATACACGCATAAAGGGCATTCCGGAGTGAAGTACCAGAAGGATTATCGACACGAGGACTGGGCGGCGCCTTGATGTCTGCAGACCGTTTGACAGCGTACGGTGGAGATAATCGGCGGGCTCCCTTCAGATCTGTGGCATGGGGGAGCAGCAGAACACCTTTTGTTAGTTCGGGGAAAGCGACCTTTGCGGCAAGCGCCTGTGCCATGTCCAGTATGTCTTTCCGTCAGACTCCGTGGCTCCATGGCTCATTACTGCGTTCTGCGCGAATGGCCGCCTGCGGCGGTGAATGACAAAGAAGCGGCGGCTACGGAGAATTTCGCGAGACACCAAGCCGCGTGGAGAGGCGGACTTATTTGGTGCCCCGGTAGGGCGGAGTCGGGTCCTACAAAAAGGGGACAACGAGACGAGCTTGGTGGTCGGAGAGATACGATGTGAAGAGTCGAAGAGAGTCAGAGAGATGATGCGATGAGCTCAAAATGGTAGAGAAGCTAAGATGGAAACCACTAAGAGGGACGACGTAGGCGACGATGACGAAGACGATGAAGGCGCCGACGAATCGAACAATGACCCCAGGAAGAAGCCCTGAGCCCCGACTCGAACAGCCAGATCCGAGGCCCCCATCAACATGAACCTTTCGTGAGACGGACTTTATGCATCCTATTTAGATTACCTTTGCGGGAAGGGAGGTGGCCTATTGAGACATTGCGCGGTTTTATTAATTAATGACTATCATTTGTGTCGGCCTGTGTTTACTTTGTATCGTCGCACCATTGTATTGTCAAAGTTATTTCTATTATGTATCCTGCGTACCATGTCGCAAATGTATAAATCATGTGTTATAATTTATTGTAGTGGTTGATGTACGCGGTATACGATGTTTTAAGTTAGTATTAAAATTAATGAATCAGTAAACAGAAACAAGTCGTAGCGTCTCTTACTTCCCGGCCCCAGCACGAATCCCTGTATGTGAGAAATGATTGAGACACGTAGCCAAGAGGGAACCGGATAGAAAAAGGGTTGAGTGTACTTCCCTCTCTTTGGCGATCGGTGGCGTAGCGGGGGACGTCTCACTTCTATATGGGGAATATATGATGAAAAGATGCGAGATGCTGGTACTTGGAGTGTTGAATAGATGAACGAACGGACACACAGACAGATGCTAGATAGACACATGAACGGACGCAGGGGCGGATGCATGGACAAACGCAGGGACGGACGCACGAACAGACGCACGAACGGACGGTTGGGTGGACGCATAGAGGGTCACACAGACGGACCCATGGACGGACGGAAGCAAGAACGAATGGACGGACAAATGCTTCGCCCCACTCTGCATCATTCACTCCGTGGATATTGGTTGCGAAACTTTATTGAGGTCCTGCAAGGCGCACGTCAGCGCGCAGCGGGCGACTCCCACGTCGGGACCGTTAGGCCAAGCCTATCGGCCGCTCCTCGGGCCTGCTGGACGGCCCAAAGTTGGTCGGCCAGGAGGGAGCTGCGTAGGGCCGCCTCCCACCTGACCGATGAAGTGTTGGGGTTAGTGTACATTGCCTTGCACTCCCAGAGCATGTGCGCCAGCACTCCGTGGATATGCTGCCATTTTTCTTCTTCATGCAATTCTACCAAGGACAAGGGGTCGCTCAAGCGCGCGTTTGGAAACCGGCGTTCGGCGCCAAACGCTAGCGGAGATTCCCTCATGGAATACGCGGAGCCGGACCAGGAACCATGTTTATTGACCTTAACCCGGGCCGCAACGGTCACCTGCCAGTGGCTGCCGCGTGCCCCAGCGCACCCTCGATCGTCATTGTGTCTTTTTTTCATCTAATGTGCAGGAGGGCACGCATCAGTATGACATATTCCTGAAATTAAACAAAAGAAAGAAGACTTGACGTCACTTTCGCTAACAGGAAAGAAAAACTACAGCATTGACATAGTATCAATTATATAAACCGTAACCAGTCGGTAAATAAATATTGAATTGCTACTATTGAATCAAACATTCGTTTTGACTTCCACTCCAAAATCGCCTCTCCTCTATGCAGAAGGCCAGCGACGCATGCATACAAGGTAACCACACGAACCCCACAGCACGAGCGCGTCAGTGAGAAATATTACCCGCTTGAGAGGAACGGTCACTGTGCCGACCAAACTGGGCGCTCAGCATAAGTAACTGTCCTGCTTTCTCCTCAAAATTTCCCGGCACCGTGAAGTCTAGCGCCAAAGCCGCATTCTCAAAGCGTACAACGCTTCGCACTCAAACGCGAGGCTTCCCCTGTTTCTCTTTCCAACTACCTCCCGAGAAGCTGCAGAAGCAGGTGACAGGAAGGAGGTCTAGACTACGTCTAGACTGAACGTCACCGGCTCTGCAACGGCCACGGGCTGGTTACAGAAGCGCTTTCCGCGTATGTGGTCACCCATTCACACTGCTGGTTCCACGGTGTTCAGTGAATATGTCGGGGAATGTAAAAACGTACATCACGAGTCCGGTTCTCATACAACTACTCAAGGCTGTCCAGAAGGCCCACGATGCGGCGGTGAGGCTAGGCCTCCCCGTCCCAACGTGGGAGCGGCCCGCGATCCTACCCCTATAAAACGGGGGTGGAATCCTTCAGGACCCCAATAAAAGTTTTTCATCCATCCATCCATCGAGGAGTTTTGCTTGTTGAAGAAGAACGCCACAAGCGTTCAGAGTTCTGCGTATCTGGTATGAAACACTGCGCGTTGCATAGCAGTGACAATTCACACTTTTTATTCTTCAGTTGTCTACCTTCTGAAAGACGCTGTTAGGCCGCATATGCATCCGTTTGGTTTGGATGCAGTCAAGATTACTGTAAATGAACACGATACTGATAATGTCATTGTGCTACCAAAACATAACAGAAAGACAGCTGACGAAAAAAGGTGACGATGATAACCCAAGCACTTTAACCGTGAAGGACGTGGGGAGTAATTATAGGTCGGCTCACGTAGCTTTTCACAATGCTCTGGCGAAATTACTTTTCACAATAATATGTGCCAAAATCACGGCATTTAATTATCTTGAGCGTAAGTGGAATTCTGTTGACCACCTGATAAATATCAGTACGCAATAAAATAGTAATATGATCTCTAACGGTGGGAAGGCAATGTAAATCAACGATGATAATTAGCCGAGCTCTCTCCTATGTACGCGTCTCCAGAAAGGGCGAATGCTAGATTGCTTCTGTCACAGACGAAATAATACCTCCTTACAATGATCTACAGAAGAAAATTTCAGCATCTGCCATGCTTTCATTCACCAATTTGGCCAAAACAAAAGCAGTCACAGAAAACATACTTGCCCTCGGTGCCGCTGAAGATTTGTCGGTGGTGATTTAGTGCTCAAACTTGAGAAAAAAAAAACATACGGATGCTGAAATTTCGCGCGCTCTGCTTTCTGTCGTGGTCTCAGTCACTCGAGGAACCCACATTAAACGCGTCCTCTAGCGGTAGCCGGGCGCGGGCGAGATTCGCGGGTTTTGCTGGGGAGCACGGCGATTGGGACGGCCGGAGAAAACCAAGCCGCGAGCCTGCTATCTCGGAGGCCACGTAAAAAACTACATGGCGGCACTCAGAGTGTTCACTAGTTAGCGGTACCTGTAGCTGTTATTGAAGGATGCAAGATGTTATACTAAGAATGACGTCACATATGACGCGTGTCATTGGTGGAAATCAGTCGTTATATTTAGTGCAGTGACGTACGCTAGGGGGAGCGTCGTAATAAAATTCGTTCGCTACCAAGATCCTGCCGTGCGAGAGCGGGGTCCCAAGTGGCACGGCATACACACACAGCGCTCCTCACGTCTATAAATGATCGACTCGGCGAGTTACACGGAAGATTCATGTTTTACTGGTGATTCCCTCCGGAGTTTTGCCTACTCATCATTCTTCACCCCGGGGATATGCTGCTTTTTTTAGGTTTTAAAGTGAACATAGCCACTGTGCTCGTCACGTTTTTTTTAGAAATAGTGAATGTTATCGTGAATGGTAGACCACGCGGGCGCCATATAAATATTTTCCTTATATTTGTTGCCAATTGTGTTCCATCGATTAGCCTTTGTGTTTATATAATTTTCTGCAAAGCACCAGGTAACACTAGTGAACGCGATCAGTGGCATTATGTTTCCTCACGAACGTGCAACTTCATGAGACTATATTTGAGAAAATAAGAACCGAAAAGTTAAAATTGTGTGACTACTTTAGGCACAGTTTAAATGGGCGATGTCAGTGATACATCTAGAAAAATGAATAAATCTGAGCAAGCGGATATTGAAGTGATCAAATAATTTTATTGCTCATTACTGGTGTATGAATTTACGAGCATGCATGTACAGCCATGCGTCAAATATTTCACCCCCCTCTCACAGCAGCACATATTAACTCATATCAAGTTTAGAGCATGAAAACACTATGCGGCGTCAAATATGTGTTCCTGTCAGCCACGCTGGAGCAAAGACCGCGGGTAAGCAGTCACATTTTGAACTCTGTCGAGGTCCTTCAGCAGAGGCGGAATGCTGGATGCTTATGTTGCGCACTATTATTACACGTGCAAACACTATATTTGGCATTCTGATACATCGCCTAAGACTAGCAGCTGCTTACACAAAGCACTTACCACGTATTCAGGCTGCACCATTCTAAACATTTATGTTCGTGCGCCCAAGGTGACGAGGATGTGTGTCACCTGTTGCTCGACTGTCGCAAATATGACACACAGATGGTGGCCAAAACAGAAATTTATCCCCATCGTTTGCTTAACACTGTCAATCATACAATGTTCAATGTAGAAATGGATGAACAATCCCATGCAGTTCAATGAGAAATATTCGCGTGACATAAACGTGAACGTTATTTCAAGCCTAATGTTTACCCTACAGATCTGCTGGGAATGAAAACATAAAAGGAAACTAGAAAGCACAAATTCACTCGTCGCTTCCACGGGGTGGCGTTGATGATGAGCAATAAAGACGCCTAATGACCTTAATAGGCAAGTGTAAGGAGCTTGTTTAAGAATGCAGTAAGCAAATAAAATAATACCTGTTTAAGAATGCAGTAAGAAAATACAATAAAACCAGTGAATTCGGCATCATGTTCTTTCATAATTACTCGAGGAAAATAGCTATACTTGAAGGAGTCGATTCACGTCAGTGGAGCTTCGATAGACAAAATGTGCCTGCTTTTGAAACATGGATTCGGTGTCGATTTGAAAAAGTCGAGCTTGTTAATCTTATGCTTGTTATGGTCAATCAGGAAAACGAATTTTGACTTTTTTTACTGCTGTCCTTCTTTCTGAAGCAGGAAGTGTTGCATATCAGCACACTTCTATAGTAGAGTGACAATGAAGATAATTGTTAAAGGTAAATCTGGCTGCTAGACGTTGCACCTCATCCACTTTGTGTCGATATATTGCCGTGATGTGTCCCACATTATCTTACTTTATTCTAAAACTGGTTGTAATAGGCTTGCGTATGCCAAGTTTTTATTTGACAAGTTTCAATATATATACGTTCCCAGCGTCGTAGACACCGTAGAGCTCTACTAGCTTTTTTGGTTACCTTATCTATGTGGGCTTTCCTCCTGATATCAGTGAAAGTGACTCCTAGATACTTGTGTTGCCGTACTTTCTTCAATTCAGTGCTGGTAATTGTGTACGTGTAGGAACCGACTTTTTTTTCGTGTAATATTTGTTGACACTAATTTTTCTTGATTCAGTGTTATCTGTCATTGGCTACACCACTCAGATTTCTCGTAAGCTGGCCTGCCACTTAATTTGACTGTTTATGCTCTTGTATAATGTACTTGGCTTGGAGCCAAGGTCTTTGTTGCCAAAAATACTTGGCCCATGGTCATGTAGAGTTTACTGCGAAGCAATGAAAGTACTCCAAAGCTTTTTGATTACAGCCACATTTGTGATCAATGTATAGCGGACTGACTTGAAAGTACTCATAGTGACATTTTGTCTGCTCTGCCCAAACGAAAACTTCGGACTGGTCTATGTTTGATTGTATATAGTTTTTGTTTCCCAATTTTTTTACTTCTTAACAACTAAGTGAAAAAGGGTAACCGTCGCCAAGGTATGTTGACAACTCCTTCGTTAATTGTTTGAATAATCAAACGAAATGAAAACACCGGATAGTCAAAATATTCGGAGCCCTGCAATACTCTGTTATTCATATCATAGGTTTTTTACTTCAATTTGTTTATTAAATGCATATATAAACAAATAACGATGTTGCACATGCCCAAAAGATCAGGCTAAAGGAGATTCTTATGTGTCTGGTGGTTTGATTAGTGAATCACCAACTCCTAATCAAAAGAAAATATTTGCTTGCAATAAGCGATCGTGTTCGGGTTGCAGTGGATTACGTCAATGCATTTATGAAAGGAAAAGTGAAGTGGGCTTTATTTTGAGCCAAACGATTTGTAATTGTCTTATACAACAAGCACGCGCAGATACATGTGTTTAAGATAAGGTCATTGAATAAACAAGCTAAACTGGGGGCTTGCAGTATGACCAAATTAACAGCTCTTCTTACCGAGAAAATTGTTATTGCAGAAACGCAACAAAAAATATACAAGGAGCAAGCAGATTGATTGATTGATATGTGGGGTTTAACGTCCCAAAACCACTATATGATTATGAGAGACGCCGTAGTGGAGGGCTCCGGAAATTTAGACCACCTGGGAAGGAGCAAGCAGGGTTGTAACTTATTGGCGAAAAATAAATACATTTCGTACGCTTCAAGTGCTCGTCATTTGTATCATTGTCACACAATGTGTTATGCACTGCACTACATTTTCCGCCAAGCCTTACATACGCAAAATGCTATCAGTACTTCTGGCCACATCTGCAGTATCAAAACACCGATGATGGAATTTTATTCGCACTTATTGCGCATCGTAAATGGATTTATAAGTAACAGCTATCCGTTGTTCAGCAGGGCTCCAAATGTATACGTCAATGTAAAGCCAAGTTGAAGAACTTAGTAGAGAAACGCACTTTCTCGTATGCTATAACTGCTGTTGTAATTGTGGACAAGACTTTATAAAAGTTGATGCGCAATCTGGTATTTCGAAATGCCCCAGAAAAAGGGTGCTGCAGAAGATATAAGCGACCCTAGTCTATTTGTACGTTAAATTGCGCAGGAGAAGGAGCCCCAGTTACTGCGAAAGAAACAAGTGACCACCTAGCGTAAAATATTCAGACTGTTGGTAATCGTCATTTTCGGCCGAGAATGTCACTGTTAGAAGCCATGCTGATTTAACATATTTTCCAAGAACGTGTAATGTTAACGCTGGCAAAATGAAATTTCAACACCCAGCGTAAAGTTTCTGACCAGTTCATGTGCATAGTTTTTAAAAAGCTCTGAATATAATTTCTTCAAATTTATATGTTTATTAGCTTAATACAAATGCGTCTGCACGTTGCAACTGCTTCACGGTGAGCAAATAACATCTACGGGATAGAAAGTTTTAAAGAAAGAGAGAAAAAGAAAAGCAAAGCAATGGCAAGAAGGTTGACCAGGTTGCACCCGGTGTACAAAAGGTGAATTGAAAGAAAAATAATAAATGAGGAGAGAAGAGAGAACAGGTTATACAATAGCACGCACAGCAGCGCGCGTATCACGCATGCCCAGAGGTCCTAAACTAGCGAACAGTCACAAAGCTGATTGACTTGGACTGTCTTAGATGAACTTTTTTGCAGCCTATGTCGTTTAAGAAGGCTTGCAAGGACTTGTTCCAAGGTATCCAGAACTTGCAGTGCGCTTCGAGCTGATGCGGTTGTCAATCCAGTGTGGTACGTGTGTGCGGATTGTGCTAATAAATTAAATAAAAAGGTAAACAAAAAATTAAAGAAAAGATTGCATGGTACGCCAGCCACCAAACTGGGGCATTCACACGTGTATTGCATCTTTGACCCAGCTGCATGCCATCATAGCGTTCAAAACTCAATTTGTCCTAACCAGAGTGATGCAGCTCTCAATAAGCAACATGAGGATGACTTGAGCTTTAAATGGTCAAACTATGCAACCGAGTCACGTCTAACTTTCAAGGCATCACTATGGTCAATGTTTTTTTGTTAATATGCGTCTTTCCACCTATATATTTGCCGTTTTCAAACTGCTGGGCCGTCATATCTGCATACTGCTACCACTCATTTTGACATGGCATGACGCACATAAGCTAGAACAGAGGCGGTGTGCTTCGCCTAATTCCATTGTGACCACCCTCTTTCGGGTAGCGACCAATACACCATGCTTGTTGGGTAAGTAACGCTTGTTGCGTGGTCCCGCCGGTACTTCGTGAAACGTTTAGGTCCTCCAAGCTCGGTCTTTCGCGTGCAACCTCTGTTGCCAGCATTAGTGCACTTTCTCGTCAGCATTCTAGCTTTTTATTCGTACAAGTTTATGCGTTTTTGGCGTTACTGAGTGCTCATGAAAGCGCTGCCACTGCGGACTAAATGCTTATGTTTGTACTGCGTGTTGTACAGATGAATGCTCGCACGGGACATCGTCGTCATTGGACAAACTCTGCCACTTACCCCATTCAGGCCACAAATCTCAACAGCTGATCTTCATAACAAGCCATAAGTTCAATACTTGTCCTCATCATCTATATGTCTCCGCAGGTAATGACAACTTTTCCTGCAACAGGAATGAATTCATATGACCTGTCCGCGACACTTCACGAACCCTTCTCGTCCCACGGCCGTTCCTCGACACACTTCCATTTGCACTCTTTATTACTACGTGGCTCGAGTCGAGCTCGACTGATTCTTTTGGTGGTTATGACTCTTAGTCACTGCATAGATGTAAAAATATTCTTCCAACAAAAGGCTCACATTTCATGCTTGCCTAGGTGCAGCCATGTAGCCCCTAAACAGTACATATGCACAAGGGGAACGTGGGTTGCCTACCGCATCGTGGCATCTGTCCATATTGCATTCAGAAGCGTGCATGTCATCACAATTGCCGTTCTCATTTAACTCGCTTCTGTCACCACTAACCATAAGGCTTCTCGTCTCTCTAAAATGAGACCCAACCAAAATGAATTCTTCGACGGCAGAGACGAACACCACGCATGTGCAGAACATTCTTGAAAATTCGAATATAGAATGACTGGGGCTTGGCACATCGACTGCCTTCCCGTTTTGCGAAAATATTGTCGTCTAGGCCGCAAAAACGCTTTGTTCATGTAAGCAGCGAAATCTCTCCTTCGCCTTCCCGCTGACACTCGCAAGGAAGTGCGGCGTCAAGGTATGATGCGTCAACTAACCCGAGATAAGCGCAAATCTCCGGTCAATACTGTCATGGCGCATGACAGCCCTTATATCGTCATCACTGTTATACCCCCGTCCCAGCCCTTGTGAATTGCAAGTCGACAGGGAACGTGAAATTTTGCCTTAGATTATCCGAGCCCTTCCTGGTCGATGGTTGCAGTCGGCGGCACACCTTGCTAGAATGAAAGGCTTATCGAACGGTTCCACTGAACTTTATATTGCAAACCGTTAATCCACTATTCCCCCACCTCGCCCGGCGAAAGCTGCCGCACTATAAGTAAAGTTTGTTTATTCATTCATTCAAATGCCAGGAGCTTCAATGTCTAAAACGGTCTTTCTGTCAGCCGTTCACTTGTTGGTCACGTGTCGTGCCTTGGTGCATCCAATCATTTCAAAATGAGTTGGTTGGTTCCTGGCTCATTACTTTTTCGACGACACAAGTACGTTAGTTCAGTCGGTATCCTATGAGAGCACCCAAAAGTATGCTGGAATTAGTGTCGACACATGCATAAGTGAAGGGACACGCTGGTTCTGGTTTTGGGTGACCTACGAATTCACTCTGTTTGTATTGCGGTTGTTACATCCATCACTGCGCTGAAGTACACAACTTAAGTACATACTTGTAGCCTCATTTCAAATTGTAATAATCACCATAATACTGCTTCCGGTGCACGCTGACTTCTTTATGGACGAATGTGTGCATGCCCCTTCGGTCACATAGCACGCGCAGGTTACACCTCATGCAAAGCGACAAATTCACCGGAAATGACGATCTTCAAATGCGGTTCCTCGGCTGCTGGACTCGTTAACGTAACTAGATGTGTCAGTATGCCTCCTCTAGATAAAGAGAGCCTCACTCATCAACACGGTAATGTCACCAGTCCAGCCGCAGCACTTAGAAGCCATCGTTCGCCTTTTCCAAAACCCAAACCCGTCGTTCATTGCATAAAATGAAACATCTTCAATTTTCAAGTTCCAAATGCTTACGGAAACGCGGAAAGACAGCCGGCATTCGCTATCTCCTGCGTGATGGTTATAAAAGCTACGATACCGACACAGTAGGCTGCCTCGAAAAACAACCTTCTTTACCGTCGATGAAGTGAAGCCATCAGCTTGGCCACTTCGGTGAACGTTATCGTATTCTTCTATGTACTATAACTTGAATCCCTTGACACGCCCACCTGAACTCATTGCCATAAACGTAACATTGCGCAAAACTATCAAAGTAAACGTAGTACTGGGAGTCGTTCATCCTCACAGGTTGACTCACAATAGTACTGTTTGATTGCAGTGTGAGAATATTCGTAATTTTTTATCTTCAGCAAGTCGTGTCGCTGCCTCAAGCGATCACAACACACGCTACCAGTGACGACGGCTCGAAAAAAAAAACATCCGGTTTCCGTTATGCGTGGCTCTTGTGATGCGCAAAGCGAAGGCACCAAAATCCACATTTGCCAGTCAACGTTAACGCTAACGCTCTGGCAAACAGCACTCGTCCAAAATACCACTCATCGTATCCGCGTTAGCAAATCCTCTAACATAGAGAAGAAAGAAGAGGAACATTGTATTAGTACAACTAAGCCAACGAACAAATACGAACGCCCCTTAATAACAGACAGGCCTTACCTCGCGGTGTTCGTAGTGGTCGAGTTTTAGATACGTGTGTCACTGCTGTGTGGAGCACTGTGCGAGTGGAACTGGGTCAGGCTGTTATCAACAGCGATCAATTTGTCGGGCCAGCCTCGCATGATGCCCCGCGTAATCGGCAACGAGCGTGCTCGGCGACGAGGTGGCACCAACGCGCATGCGCATGAGTGCATGGCCAGTCGAATACGGCTGTGGCCGATGACGTAGTGTTACAAATCGCCATAGGACATGTTTCTGCTCCCGTGGAGAAAAATCGTGCCGAATGTGGACCACATTCACGGCAACGTCTTGGCGCAAGATCGTGGATCATCCCATTTGGGCATGAAGGCCGCAACGAGCGCGACCCCAATGTGCAAGAGGGAGTGTTCGTGCACATTCAACATTTATACCGGTGAAAAAAAAATCAAGAAAGAAAAAAATATTGTGAAAAATCACAGCATATTCACAGAGTGAATGCTGATAAGAGGGTCGAAGCACCCATCCATCTGTCTCTCAGTCTGTCCGTCTGTGCGGGTGTCTCTGTCTATCTGTACGTGTCCTGGCTGTCCATTTGTGTCTCTCCGTCGGTACGTGTGTCTTTCTGTACGTCTCTCTGTCTGCCCCTCTGTGCGTCTGTCTGTCAGTCTGGCTGGTTACGCCTGACGCAGGACTAGGGTAGACGAAGAGGAGCTTTTCCCGTAAAAGGCGACACGATCTCCGTCACCCTAATGTCCCTGGTTTGCTTGGGAGAGCAAGCGTCGTCATGAAAGATAGGTAGTTTAGACACTAATGAAATATGGGAAAGTCGCCGAGGTGGTCTAGTGGCTAAGGAACCCGGCTGCGGACCCGCATGTCATGGGATGGAGTCACGGTTACGACAGCCGCATTTTCGAAAGAGGCGAAAATGCTTGACGCTCGTGTTCTTATACTCTGGTACACGTTAAAGAACGTCAGGAGGTCGAAATTTACTCAGCCTTCCACTACGACGTCTCTCTTTATTATACCATTATTTTGGGACATTGAACCACAACAAATGTTATTGTATGTGCACAAACATTCAATGCTCACGTTCGTTACTATCGCGAAACGCTGGTGTTTATGTAAACGTGTGCGTACGTGTGTGCGTGTATTTGTGACCAGGTTTTGAATGTATCCTGTGCGTGGGTTGTTCACACAAAATAACACTGCAAAAAAATTTTTGCTGAGCTTGTTGCTTGCCGCACGTGAAATACAAACCCATGTCTGCCTTGGAAGCTCAACAGGCAAGGTGTCACGCTGCTAAGCACCAGGACGTGGATTTTCCTTATGTCGTTTGTTGAGCTCAGCGCGCACGCCTACATTCGAACTATTCTTTCCTCACACTTTCTTTCATGCATCGCTTCATCTATGCTTCTTTCGCCAATGCACTTAGCAGTATGTTAAGTGTATCACGTGTTGCTTGTTTTTTTTATTTTGATTGCCGTATTTTTTGTTAGCGTTTATGTGATATGTGATAGGTGAAATCTTTTTGTTTGTACAAGAAATGCATATTGGTGGCGAGCTTCAGGTGCAGAGGCTTTTCTCAGGCGTTGATGATTGATATGCGAAGTTTACCGTCCCAAAACCACGATATGATTTTGAGAGACGCCGTAGTGAAGGGCTCCGGCAATTTCGATCACCTGGGGTTCTTTACATGCACCAAAATCTGAGCACCCGGGCCTACAAATTTTTCGCCTCCATCGTAAATGCAGCCGCTGCAGCCGGAATTTCATCCCGCGACCAGCGGGTCAGCAGCCAAGTGCCATAGCTCGTGGGCCACCACGGTGGGGCTTTTCTCGGGCCTATTTAATGTCTTTTTGCTGGGTTTCTTTTTGTTGTATTCCAAGGAATAAAATATGCTACTACTACTACAACAACTACTACTTCTACTACTACTACTACTACTACTACTAATAGTGATAATGGTTGGGGCTCGCCATCCCAAAAGCACGGTTAGCTTATGAAATCGTCATCATCATCATCATCATCATCATCAGCCTGACTACGTCCACTACAGGACAAAGGCCTCTCTCATGTTCCGCCAGTTAACCCGGTGCTGTGCTTGCTGCTGCCAATTTATACCCGCAAACTTCTTAATCTCATCAGCTTATGAAATAAAAGCTCCTATATTAACTGACATCTAAAATATTGAGCAGACTGGATAGCTGTATTCACCTGAACCGAACAATTTGAAAAATTTGTGCTACATTTTAACACAATTTGATTATTACTTCGTGAGTATTTATTTGAGTAGGCTTTTTTAACTTGTATACGTTAAGTGCCTTGCCTTATGTATGTCAAAACATTCTTCGACCAACCAATATCGTTACTTCCTATTCACCTCGCCGCTCTAAAGTTGAAACATATTTAATCGACGTTATTAAGTAATGAGCAGTTGTAGTAACGAAGAAAAACTGCTCATTCATATTAATTGCGGAATTTACCGAAAAGAGTTAGTTTGCCCCATTTGTCGCCAATTCCTGGGATTTGGTATGCTTCAATGTAAACGTCGTCATCATCACTATCACCTTTTTGTCTTAAAGCTTCTCGGGAAACGAATCACTTGTGACGGAATCATTACAAACCTTAACGTTATCAATAGCACGTGGAAGGAGTCGAATTATTGTTTCTCTTCTACGCACTTCCGGTCGACAAGTATATACGCTTGAATATTTTTACCCCGTGCTTTCGGTTTTACCAATTTTCATCAAACGTGTTTTGAAAAATAGAACTGGCACGTAATAGACTGTTCGAATTACAGTTAGAAGTTATACTTGACGCATGCATTTAATGGTGGACTGTATGTTTAATTACGATAACGACCAATTAGGTATCAATATACAATGAAAATTGATAGATTGAGCCGCAACAAATGCGGTACCTTGTGGAGCATACTTCAACAGCAAGTTTTTTCTACATTGCTCCTGGTATTCGGTTCAGCAGTGTAAAGAAACATGGGCTTCTACAGGACGGCTTTCCGCTTTCTCATAGTAGAGTTCCCAGTACTCTAAATCGTTAACCACGTTTTCTAAATAAAATTTAAGGTGTAGTTAAGTGGGGGGAGTGAGTGAGAATTTATTAGAAGGCAGAGAGGTCGGCCTGAGCTAGTTCGCTCTAGCCTGCTACTCTACACAGGGGATAAGGGAAAGGGGAAAGAAATAGGGATGAAGGGTGATAATGGGGACAAGAAGAGGTGGTGCGTATGTACAGTAGCCACTTTGTATAGTACCCTACAGTCTATTTTCTAGTCCAGTGCTTTTTATAAAGTCTAGAACAGCCTTTGTAGCAGTTTTTGACACTGTTTGGTCACTCATTGCTGATAATATGTGGCTTTCACTTAATGGTGTTCGTCCAATGCTTGCCAACGTTGCAGTTAGCATTTCTCTTTGTGCCACGTATAATGCACAGTCACAAAATATGTGAGCTATCGTTTCGCGCACTTGGCAGCGTTCACAATTTGGGCTGTCCGCACGGCCGATTAGGTGGGTGTAGTGACGAGTGAAGGCGACGCCCAGGCGAATCCGGTGTAGTATATTAGCATGTCTTCGGCTGATTTTATCTGGAAGACGAAAAGTCATACTGGGGTCTGTTTCCCGCAGGCGCTTGTTCCGGTGATCTGGTAGCAACCAGTAATTGGCAGCGCATTCGCGCATGAGTGATCTCAGCAATGTGTTGACGTCACCTCGCGAGTAGGGTACTTTGACGTACATAGGAGCGTTGTATATTGCCGCTCTTGCTTCGCTATCGGCTGTTTCGTAGTTAAGGGATCTAGTGCCGCCAACGAGCATACCCAAGTAAAGCGCTCCGCCATTGTTCTCAATAGCAGGGGTTGGAGCACTTCTGAATGTTTGTGCGCATGTTTGTATGTGTTCACGAGTATTGTAACACATTCTTCTCCCTTCGTTTTATGGGACGGCCCTGTCACGTAAACAATGTAGCAATATCGGCGTGTTCGCAGAGCTTCGTCATAACACAGCGCAAGTAGACGAAGATGAAAAAAATAAACGACAAGAGCACTGGCTATCGATTGAAATTTTTAATCAACACAGCAAAATGATTATATTTATTAGATTGTCTCATAATGAAACATATGTGTGCATAAGGTACAGAATAGTGCAAATACATTATAAGTTGCTGTTTAAAGAGTTGGTTCATACTTCCGAGAAAACAATGGTAGCGGGCAAGCTACAAACTCAGTGCCTTATGCGCCCTTGTATAGTTTTCACGTAACCATATTTTTCTTGCAGCGATGGTATGCTAAATGAAAGCAAGCATAGTCAATACTGACTGCCTTACTTGCTTGTTTGGTTGTTTTTATGTGTCTTTGCTCGTACCCACTATGGTGATTGATTGATTTGTGGGGTTTAACGTCCCAAAACTACCATATGATTATGAGAGACGCCGTAGTGGAGGGCTCCAGAAATTTGGACCACCTAGGGTTCTTTAACGCGCACCCACATCTGAGCACACGGGCCTACAACATTTCCGCCTCCATCGGAAATGCAGCCGCCACAGCCGGGATTCGATCCCGCGACCTGCGGGTCAGCATCCGAGTACCTTAGCCACTAGACCACCGCGGCGTGGCACCCACTATGGTGGCTTGGCCAATAAACCAGCCAATGGCTGCCACAATAGCGGGCTGAAACCAGTCTCCTCACACCTCGTATTTGTCTTGCCCATATCGGGACCTTCATATGACAGAACTCCACTACTGCCTTGTGCGACTATATAGGCAATCATTACATCGTCTGCAAATGCTTTCTTTCTTCATGAAAGTTTCGATTATTTATGACATGGTGGGTACCTTATACATATGTACCTGTACAACTTGCCCCAAGATATTCTACAAAGAGCTGTAAAAAGGCATTATTCCAGTTATTGCTGTGACGGTACTGCGTAATCCGCGCAGGCCTGGCAATATTTTTTTTATGAACAAACCAAAATGACGTCTGTTTATTAGTAAACATTCCTTCTTCTCACTTCCAAGTTTTCTGTACTCGTGAATGAGTTTCAGAGCAAGCCCACTGCCAGAATTCAATGAAGTGTTAGCATAGTTAGCAAACTTCAAAAAGAAACTTGAAAACAGTTCTAGACGCATTGTGCGCTTTTTATTACCCTTAAAAAAGCGCTCACTAGGTTTCGAAATGACAGTGAACGAAAGTGAAGGGAATAAAATCATTTCTAGTTTCGTGCGAGAGAGTTGGAGATAACGTTTATTTAAGCGTCAAACTTCTCCCGCTTTAATATTCCTTTTTGCTCTATATCGAGGTTGACCTAGATTAAAGAGTAGGCTCCCCAATGCGCTAGTGTTTTGAAAGCACAGCGAGTCGATCAGTTGAGAATGCGGAGCTAAGCGTTGTGTTTTAGATTTCACACGTTAATTTGTTCCTGGTTCGACGTTTTCTGGGCGTTCTTTGAAGTTCACAGCCGTGTTTCAAAAATGTCAGCGCTAAGATTAAACGTGAGAATATTGCTAGAGTACTGCAACCGTTGTGTAATTACCATGACAGGCTCAAGCTGGAATTACTCGTGCGGCATTAAAAACTGTATAAACAGTATCCGACTCAGACTTAACACAACAAAAGTTTTACATACTATTGTTCAAGTTAATTTAAATCAGGCGCATGACTTTGTCTTACATCCTAACTTTCAAGTGACACTTTCTAACATCTGGTTGAAAAAAAGGCAGAATATGTATGCCGGAAAGCATTGATTTTTAAAAATATCATTTTGTCTCACGAAAAGATTGGCACATCCCACGTACCTTGGGAATTGACGTTTTGCGAAGCATGCAGATGGAAGGACGTTAGCTGTACACACTACACGCAGTCACGCACTACCAGCATGAGCTGTTGTAGGCGGAAAAATTTCATTATCACCTGATGGTAGTTACGTGCGCACACATTCCGAATGCGAGTACCTCAGAGAGGTATCTGTAACTTCCATATGTCGATGGGTGATTATTATGCGTGTCCAGTTGGCTGTTGACACCTCTTTAACATAGCAAATCACTGTGATATACCAGCACCACAACCAAAGGTATAGCTATTCCTATTATCGCCCGTAATGTGGAGATGAGGAGCCCATGTATACAGAAGTATGGCGCACAGTCTAGTTGACTGAAATTGTTCATATTTGTTATGAAGAAGTGATCGATGACAGATCCGTTCCTCATCATGGCCGCAAGATTTTGGGAGGCTCTCTCTGCACAGGAAACGTCTTTCATGTATTGTGCAAACCAGGTCTAGTTGTGGTTGGAATTATGTACATTTAGGTAGCCAGTGATTACAAGCAATAGGCGGATATCTAACGCTTGTGCCAAAGAGGACCGCGGAGTTGGACACTGCTAGATAAGTGAGCTTCAGTAGATTGCATTTCACTTCAGTTGTCACTAACCCGTCGTGACGGCTGTATCACGAGAGTAAGTGTGTATTGTTTATAAGATTAAATGGCCAGCACTGCAACCACGATAAATGTTTCATGAACATTACGGTCTACCTTAAACCCAGTTCCGAGACCCACCATGCCTCTCTGGTAGAATACTTGAATGCCACGCAAAATGATGTAGCTGGATTTCTGCTGACACCATGTCTTTTATTCGATGCGTTGGTTGGGTCAACGCTGCCGGTGCTAGCTTTTAGGGGCGAAGCTCGGAAGTGCCAATCAAGTTGGCCCCTATCACGCTCTAGAAAACACATACCGAAAGCGAACACTTGCATGACAAAAAAAGAAAATCACAGCATACTCACGGAATGAATGATGATGTGTGGGGCAAAGCATCTGTCACTCCGTTCGTACATGCGTCCGTTCTTGTGTTCATCCATGCGTACATCCGTCCATGCGTCAGCCCATTCATTAGCCCGTTCGTGCGTTCTTTCGTGCGTCCGTTCGTGCATGCGTCCATTCGTATATCCGTCTGTGTGTCTGTGTGTCCGTCTGTCCTTCCGCGCATCCATCAGTCCACCTAGTCAACACTTCATGTACCGCCATGTCACATCTTTTTGTCATATATTCATCATATACAAGTACCGCCATCCAGTGGACTAAACGCGAGTATGTACCACTTTTTGCTGTGTTAACACCGAGAGCATGATAACGACGTCATGCTACGTTTTAAGGGCGAAGCTCCTTTAGGTGTGGCTCTGTACAACCTCCGATGTTGTACGTAGCCACCGGTGGCACAAACCCGCTCTAGAGTGGGTATGTGCCCCCCACTCCAAGGCGAAAAGGTGTAAAAGGGTGTGAAATTTGTCCTTCTGGGGACTACTGGGGCTGCCACAATCATTAATCTCTTTAGGAACCAACTGCACCGGGTCCCACACTTAGTTCCCACAGACGAGCTCAAGGGACTAACATTTAGTCCTCACAGTTGCACTTGGCCGGACGAACGGTTGATCCTCTCAAATACTCCTATCTGATGAACTTTTTCTCCCCCAGTTCAAACATTGTTTCTTTGTTTTTTTCGTTTTTGTTTATTTTGGGCAGTGAGCAACAAATTCCGCAGAAAAGAACACGCGAGAATGTAGTTAGCCACCTATGTGTAACTGCTTTCACAGTCACGGCAACAACGAAAGACAAAAGTGAGACTTCAAAATCTTTCATTTTTCTATATACACATGAAGTTCCCCATTCTTTTAAGTGAATTCATCGTGAAGTGTACAAGTCCAGTCTCGTTGTCAAATCTTGTTCACTCCTTGGGGACCTCCTCCGACGAAAGCGATAGATGACAGGCATTGCAGACGCCAGCCCACGCAGCCTTCTGATTGTAGTGTTCCCACGACTGCACGTACAATAATATAGTAAAAATAGTTAGACACACGTGACAGAAGATGAAAAATAACGCATATGACAAGTACGTGCACGTTAATTTAAAAACATGCGTGTAAAATATCACACACAAATAACTTTACCCTCACATCTCGCACAGTACTTCTAAAGCTGCTCTGACGAAAGAGGTGGATGACAGGCATCGCAGACGCCAGCGCACACAGTCTTCAGCACCGTGTGCGCCCACAGCTGCAAAAGAAGTATGTAAAATATTGAGTCACACGTGACAGAGGATGAGTACAAATGCATATGGGAAATGCGTGCAAGGTGAAATTAAAACATACGTGAGATATGACATACTAATAATTTCACCGTGATGTAACACATTGTCAAAGACTCATTTCGATCCCAGTAGTGCAACAGCTTAGGAGCAGCGGTCGCAGCCACAACTCCGCGAACAACCGTGCCGCTAACAGGTTGGCGAGTCCTAAGCGAACGACGTCGTTCAGCTCGAGCAAGCGAATGCGAGACCAAACACGGCGCTGTACGCGGAGTGTCTGCCACCAGCGAACTTCGAACGGGAGAGCGAGCGTACGCTTGGCCGCCGCCATGAACAGCACCAAGCTGGTTTGGAGCTAGCGCCGAAGATGTTGACGGTAATGCGGCCAATTTCCACAAACTCGAGCGAGTGCAGCACACAAACGCGAGTCCGCCGCCGCGGCCAACGGACGGCGCCGAGCTGCTTGCGACCGATTAACGGGAAAGCTAACTGTAATGGTGACAAATTTTCAGTGAGTTCCAACGCAAGCGAAAGCCCCGCCAGCACGTGCTGGTGCACTGCACTTACAGCGCGCGACATACTACAACCAAGCTCGTTACGAGAACCCGCAACGTGTTTTCGACGACTCCCAACACAGCGACGAGGTGTCAGCCCAACATTATCAGGCCGGAGCTCATCGCGGCGGTGAAGACAGGCGAGCACTCGATGAGCGAGCGTACGGGAGGCCGACGGCAATGTCGGCAAATTTGATTGATTGATTTGTGGGGTTTAACGTCCCAAAACCACCATTTGATTATGAGAGACGCCGTAGTGGAGGGCTCCGGAAATTTTGACCACCTGGGGTTCTTTAACGTGCACCCAAATCTGAGTACACGGGCCTACAACATTTCCGTTGGCAAATTTCCATGCGGTCGCAAAGCGCAGGCGAACTGCAGACGCCCAAGCTGACTTTCGCGGTGCATTTCGTGCGTGCGATATACAACACGACCGAGCCCGTTGCCGGCAAGCGCGATCCGTATCCCACACGCGATAGAGTAAAATAAAGAATGATAGCCTACTTGCTTAAGAATCCAGCACTGATTTCTGAGTCATACTGAAGTATATATCCGATAGGCCTGCTGTCTTATTGGCCGCCATATTGGCCTTCCCAACTGTTCCTGCCGTGTGTTGGTCGTGACTATCTTGAAGCCAGAGATATACAGCGTGGCGTGGTGACGTGTCAAGGTATGCTCCGGACTTCTAGGGTGCAGCGAAACGTAAAAGCAGCAGCCCACGCTTATCCAAGCATACACACAAGAAGAACATCGTAATTACTAGATCGTCGAATCCAGGCGGCCTAGTCGAGCGCTCCAAGCGTGAGGCAACGCGAACCATCGCCAGCAAAATATGGGGAAAGACTGAGTCAGCAGAGGAGAAGAAGACAGCTAGTCACCTTGGCAACGCTTTTCGCACTGCCTGAAATTTCCGGGTGGTTCATCTCTATGTAGCGTGTTTGGAGACTAAGTGGTCTACGAGCGACACGCTTCCCTCTGTGGTTGCTCCTCAACGGTCTATCCGCTGATCACCCGTGCCCATTGGGCTCCGTTACTACTTTTTCGGGTGAATTTGCCTTATAGAGCAGGGGATGCGAGATGGCGGTAGTTCGAGTATACACTAGACCGACGCTCAGACGGACAAATGGACCAATAAACAGACAGACTATGAGACGGACGGACGGATGGACGCGTGGTATGCGCCATAGGAACGCGAGATGCGACATGGTGGCACTTGGAGTGTTCACCAGATGGACGCACGGACGGACGGACAGGCAGACTAGAAAACGGACGAACAGATGAACGGACGCTAGACGTACGAACGGATGGACGCACGTATGTAGAGACAGACCAATGGACGGACTCATGGACGGACGCATGGACAGACGGACGGATGCTTGGATGGTTGCGCGGTCGGACAGAAGCACGGACGGGTTGGTGGGCGCTTCAACCCGCTCATCATAATCTACTCCGTGCATATGGTGTGAATTTTTCGTAACAAGTTAACATGCGTGTATGTGCCCGAGGGCGGGTATGTGCCACTGGCATGCGTGTATGTGCCACAGGTTACGTACTATGACAATGGGGGACACACAAGCCACGCCATAAAAAGCTTCTTCCCTAAAATAAAAAAAAATATTAAGTGTGAATATACTTTATAAGCGACACCAAACCATCCACTGCCGTCGGCGGCGTCCGCAGTCTTCTCTCTATCTTTAAAAGAAAGAGGACTTGGCGGGCCGCAGCGCGACGCTCTACCGAATAAGCCACGGACGCGACGCTGATATCGGTGTCAGTAACGCGCCTTATACCCCCTCCCCTTTCGCTCGCTCCTCCGCTCTCCTCGCTGGCTGCAGCTGCGCGCGCACCCCTCTCTCTCGCGCGCCCGCCTTCTCTCTCCGTCTCTCGTCGAGAGCGGGTCGTGCGATGGATGTCCCGGAGGCAACGCTACCATCAACAACGAATGCAGTACAACCGAATGCCAGCACTGCACCCGTCGTTGGAGGTGACGGTACCGCGGTGGTTTCGCTGACGTTGGAAGACAAGGCGGCGCTGCGAAGGGCTCGTGAGACCGAACGTAAGCGGGCGAAGCGTGCAGCGGATGCCGAACTGCGTGCTCGCGAGGCCGAGTGCAAGCGGGCGAAGCGTGCAGCGGATGCCGAACTGCGCGCTCGCGAGGCCGAGGACAAGCGGGCGAAGCTTGCAGAGGATGCCGAACTTCGCGCTCGCGAGGCCGAGGACAAGCGGGCGAAGCGTGTAGCGGATGGTGAACTGCTCGCTCGCGAGGCCGAGATGAGGCGTTAGCATCGAGCCGCGAACGCGGCCCAAGAAGCGGAACGACAACGCAAGCGTCAGGCGGAGAAGGGTGATGAAGGCCGGCGTCCAGACGCCGCTCGCAATCGTCAACGGCGAGTGGACGTTCCCGAAGCCGTTCGAGCCAGTGAACGTGCCGCGCGGGAGAGGGTGCGAGCCCTGGACTTTGCTCGTCCGGGGCTCGCATGCTATGAGGGGGAGTAAAGTTAAAATCCGTTGGCATTCACCAGTGAGTTAACGTAAACTCCCCCGTGTGATCAAATTGCGATTCCTAGGAACCATTACACCATAAAGGCACCATAGTGTGATTAATAAATATAATAGTGCGAATTAATAAATACCCCTCATAGCATCACCCCGTGCATTTGCACTTAACCATGTTCACCCTCGGGAAAATGCTTCGGAATTTTTAAACAACTGATTTTGCATGTAATCAACTATATGACAGCCCAATACGTGACCACCTACGCCGTCTGTTCATCCATTCATTCACCCATCATTCTGTTCATGCGTCTATCTCGCCATCCGTTCATTCGTGCGTTCAACTGTCCGTGCATCCGCACATACATCCACCTGTCCATCTCTCCATGAGTGTGTTCTTTCTCTGCCCGTCCTTTATACTTGTCGGTGACTTAAACGTGAAAATTACTGGCTTCAGAACCTATAGCTTCACCCACTCTTCGTCATTAACTTCTTCATATGCACTGATTTTTCTCAACACTCCTAAAATGAAATCTTCAACGTGTATTCACACCATGCCTTGGTTGATTTAAGCCCTCAATCAGTTTCAGTGCAGTGCGTTAAACTACAGTTGATCTAGACCCGACGTGAAGGCTTTATTTTTGGAGTAAATATGTATCGTTTATGAAATCGAAGAGCCGCCACTGGATCCCCAACTGACACTTCACAATCGTCACGGTCTATTTAAAAAGCACCAGTGAGGCCTAGCCTGGCTCTGAAATAGAATACTTGGTTGTGACGCAGAATGCTGCTTTTACTTTCTGCTTAGGCTTGGTGCAAAAGACTAAGGCACAAGAAACATTTCGCGAAACTGGCAGAGCAGGAAAGAAGAAGGAACGTAGGCAACTACCAACTGCTTATTGAGAGTCTAAGAAACTCATGGGAAAAAAAGACGACAATTTCACGCTTGCATGCACACCCAACAAACCTCGTACAGCGCCATGGTCAAGGCAATTAGCTATCGAAAAACTTAACTTCTGAGAAATACAACATCATAGATGTATCACTAATACAATGGGGCACTTTATTTTTTATACAAAAAGCTTCCAAGAGTTCTCTAGCTGTTTGTTTGTTACTGCTACCAAGAATAACCATTTGCTGAAAGGAAGCCACCCATCCGCAGGTTTCACAGTGCACAGCAAGATGCGCATGATGACTTTCGTCCAAACTACAAGCATGCTCCTTCAATCTGTCATTGGTGCGACGTCCAGTTTGACCGATGTAGGACTTGCCGCAGCAAAGGGGTGTCTCATATAGCACTCTTTGCGCACAGCGCCTAAAAATTTCAGTGCGCTGCTTCTGGCAGACCCTTGGCTTATCACATGTGATACGCGGGCACAGTGGAGACAGCCTGTTGGGAGCTGAAAAAAAAAATTGGCCGGAATGCCGTAACAGGAAGGAACCTTCTTGAGGTTATGGCTCACACGGTCGAAAATGAGCGGCGTTGAGCCTGAGGTGGTCCCTTATGTTCACCATTAGAGCCACAGACAGAGATAGATAAGATAGATAGATAGATAGATAGATAGATAGATAGATAGATAGATAGATAGATAGATAGATAGATAGATAGATAGATAGATAGATAGATAGATAGATAGATAGATAGATAGATAGATAGATAGATAGATAGATAGATAGATAGGTAGATAGATAGTAAAGGGGGTGCTGGCAGTAGGCAAAGAAATGCTTCGCATTTCATAGTATAAATATTCATGCGCCTGCCTCTCCAACTTTAAGGGAGCGCCGCCGCGGCTCGAAATTATTCAAGCATTGAGAATGTGCAAAAAAATGCACAAGGACGAATGAGGAGCACTTTCGCCCCTCGCGTTTTGTCACATAGATCGCATACGTAAAGCCAAAACGCTGTTGTTAGGCCCATAGTATGGCTGCAAATATTCTGATTGTGTTTCACAACATCCCGAAGGAACGGCAAGGATACGTAGCAAATCCCACTTTGACAGATATACGCCATCGTTCGTCTTGTGCCTTGTGTGAGATGAACGACTTTCTGAAAGAGTAATCGTTTGCTAAGTGTACATGTAGCAACTGACGTTCTTGCTATACTTGGCGAAAAAGACGCGCCGTCCTGTGAAAAAGAACCTGGGGTAAAATCCAGCATCAGAAAGACCTAAGTTCTATACAGTAATGCCCGTGGACCACCCTCATACGTACAGTATAAAGCCCTTTGAATGACGGACTTCCGGCACATCCTGATCCACGATAACTTTACCGAGTTCATAAAGCCCACTCGATTTGAAGTCAGACTGTAAACTTACAGCGATAGTTTATACAGTGCAATGCAAAAAAAAGCAGGAAACGATTCACATTAATATTACCGATAACAAACATTGAATGTTCGCACGTGAATAGACGGTAATCTGCAGGATCCACTAAGTTTGTTTCACTCTAAGAAGTGTTTATTTTTTTATTTACAGTACTGCCACTCTCTTTCGAGAAAATGGCAGTTGGGCAATGCAATGATTATTCACAAAAATAACAAAAAGAAACATAGTTGGAAGCAAACACAATCATAACAAGAGGAAGAGAATATTCTCCATACAATCGAAGAATGAAGGAGTTGAATAATACTAATACTGAGCCTAGGCTTCGGCTACGCTTCAATAGAATACCCGTAGCTCTAAACGTTCTCTCCTTGCCACAATAAATCTGTTTTTCGAATAACCCAATGAAATTCAATACTAAAACTGTTTGTTGCAGAGTCAGTTGTTTCATTTTTCATATTAAATGAAACAAATAGCACTAAATCTTTTCGAAAGTTAGGATACGATCGTTATCTCCTGAGGCAGAGATAACTGGCATCATCCACTGCAAATAAGGCCTAACTGATACTAAAACATCTGGATTACGAAAATTACTGCGACTGTTTTAGAGTCTTCACGGTGTTGAAGATCGAAAATGTACACTTTTTGAGCCCAGATAAAAAGTGAAATGCACAAATTTTTTTCACGCAAAAATGTAACATAAGAACAAAGCTGTGCATGGCTTAATAACTTTCACTCTCTGCGTTGTCTTTTTTTCTTTTAATTACCTAAACTTAAAAGTTTTCACTTCGCTGAAAAAAGACTAATCTGCCACAGCTTTGCGGCACTTGCTAATGATATGCGGAGGTTGCGCATGTGCGCGCAACATTATCATACCTTAAAACTATTAGGCGTCAATTGCTGGTCGTTACAGTTTTCATTAGGGCGATGAGTACGCATCCCAAACGGCTCTGAGGGATACGTGGGATTTTTAGGTTTTCCCTCTCCGAGCTTGCGCTCCCAAGTTTTCACGCTGCATTTTATTTTATATGGGGGGCTGTTTCCGTCATTGCGTTGAAAATTCATGTTCGCCGAACGAAGGCTCGCGCATTTCATATCTTTAGCGATATGCGGCAGTCACTTTTTATTCGGGCTGTGAACATTGTTTTTGCAGTCGAATTTTATTTTCACATGAACGGCAACACCTGGCTATAAGTAGGCCTCTCACTGTCGGTGCACTCATCATAACAGGAAGGTCACATGAAAACTTTCGAGCCTTACAGTGAAGTGCGGGACCATTTATATTAGGGGTACATTGAAATGAGACAGCATGCAAGAATAATACAACAGTTAAAAAAACAAGTTCAGAAATAGTCAATGAAGGAACTAGTTTGTATCTATGATATCTTAAAAATATTGCAGCATATCCATAGAGTGAATGACTGAGAGTGGGGTGAAGCATTCGTCCGTCCATTCGTTCTTGCTTCCATCCCTCCATGCGTCCCAACTGTGTGACCGTCCATGCGTCCATCCGCCCGTCCGTGCATGTGTCTGTTCGTGCGTCCGTCCCTACGTTCTTCCATACATCCGCCCCTGCGTCCGTTCATGCGTCCGTCCATGCATCTCTCTGTGTGTCCGTTCGTCCATCTATTCAATACTCCAAGTACCACCATCTCGCATCTTTTCATCATATATTTCCCATATAGAAGCACCGCCATGCAGCGGACATTCCAAAGACTAAATAAGAGGTGCCACACGCACACTTTCTTACGGTTCGCGCTTCGGGTCTACTTCCCTCCTTTAACCACCTCAAGTTCACGGTATATACTAGTTCACTGTATTTATGGCACTGTGGCACAACGCTCGCTCAACCTTTCTAAAACCAAGGAAGTTACGCTTAGCGAGTATAACGTAGCAATCTTTTCCTGTCAGATAGTGCTCAATTTACATGCAAATGACTGCTAATGACAAATGAGAGACAGGAGAATTTGACTTTTACTTCCTTACGGCTTGAGCTTCGTATCCTCGAGTTCATGGTATATACTAGCTCATTGTATCCTTGGCACTGCGGCTCAACGCTCGTTAAATCTTTCTAAAACTAAGGAGGTTACACCCAGCGAGTATAACGTAGCAACCCTGTCTTGCCAGATAGTGCTCAATGTACATGCCAATGGCTGCTAATGGAGATCGAAGCGTGCGCGTTAAGTAAAAGCCGAATGCTCCTGTTTCTCCTTCTTCTTTAGCAGCCATTGGCATGTACATTGAGCACTATCTTCTATTGTTCAACAACGCAAAGAAGAAATCTCTCACCGCCACCACCTTGGAGGTCGAATTGTTATACTTGTTACACACTACAATGGCTACGAGGGATGAACGGGTGCCGTTATAAGAAGCTTCGTGCCTAAAAAATACACATTCATTCCCTCTACGGACAACCATGGTGGGATGCGAAAGCATGGCGGAGTTGCACATCGAATTTCCGTTACTCTCATGTTACATATATTACGGTGGTTGTCGAGGCGTTTCAATAACCGCTTCTCGACGCTGACGTTTACGTTTGGCTTCCCTGCTACCAAGTAGTGGCGCTGCCGCTGTAACTAGCGGAGACGTTGACATTGTTCATGTTGTTTCGCACTCTGTTGCAGAAAGAGAGAGAGAGAACGACGGAAGCGCAGTGAACGCGCACTTTTGCAGCCGCGACGCTTCGAGATTCACTTGCCGGCGTTGCCGTTTACGTCCAGGTTTGCGAGCTTCCATAGCACTGTTGTGAAGCATAGCCACGGGAGCGAGCCAGTACCGGCCTATATAAGAGCGCACAGCTGTTGCGTACAGAGAGAAATGAGAAATTAGAAACGAATTGGAAGCAGCACTTACGCCACCTTCTCTCCCCTCCTGGAGCGTTAGGGTAGGGGGAGATTTGGAGCATGCGCAGTACAGGTGCGGCAGCTGTAGAACGGACACTACTCCTAGCGTAAGATGCTTTTGCATCTAAAAAATGTAGGTACTTGGAAGCAATTTTATTAACACAATATTTTTCTTCTGGCAATGACACTTTCTGCGTGTATACTGCGACTTTACAAATATTCATACAGCAGCGCACTCCTACGTACTATTATGGTATAATTATTCATCACTTATGTGCGCCTATGAAACACGATGCCGCCAGTTTTAAAGTGCTTGCGTCGTAGCTGGTAGCAAAAGGAAAGAAAAAAAATCCTGATTGATCACGTACGCAAATCACGGATACAAACCAACTATGGAGTGTTTTCACGGTTGTAAGCCGTGGTGCTTTCTTATCTTTATTCGCCTCAGGCTATTCTCTAACCTCCTCAATGTGAGTTGCATTAGCAGAACGTTAATAGAAGTTACTTAGAGTGAAAACAAACAAACACGCTGTCAAAACTTGCGAATTCTCGCGGAGAAAAGAAACAGTAAATATACGCACTGTTAGCTCCGGTTAGCGTTCGTTATGCGAATCCTGAAGACTGTCTGCCACCGAAACGACAAATCCTCCCAACGGTAATTTGAAAGTGGTCTTAAGTACTTTTAATGGATGCTGTGTTATATTTTACTCAGATATTGAAATGATAATGCCACGGACCACTTCAGAAATAATTTCGTTCTTTCCCAACTTGCGATCATTTGCAATCGACACATTTTGCATGCCCTTTGTATACATGAAAGTAGACGCACGCTTATTTCACGATCTCCATTCATGGTGCGTTTAGTTTCGGTAGTCTTCTGCTGTTTGTCGTGGCAGCATGCTGACAATGTAATCATACGCTTTGTGTTCGAACTAAGGCTTATTTTAGAAACAGAGTCGTGCTTTATTTTCGCAATATAACTTAACATGACAAGAAAATTTCCGCAGCACCGACTAAAACAAAAAGCTACTCTGAGGATCCGAGCTCCGTGGAAAATGGTTTCCGCAATGCGCGGGACATTGTAGGTGCGAATACGGAGTGCAAGAAGACGTGCCCCGTCCTATCGTTTACCACCCGGACGCATTATGCCTAATCACTGAGTGGCAGGACCCAGCAATCATCTTGATTGCAGGCCGATCTTCACGAGGTTTCGTCTAAGCCGAAAGCATTGGTACAATTTATCAAAGACAATGTGAGGTTAGAGACCATTTGCGATTCATCTGAAGTTACGTGCAGTAAGTTACAGGAGTTGCGTTTGTTAAAAGCTGATAACCCATTTGCCTTGAACGTCAGCATTCGAAGCACGTTCTTCCAGTCTATAACAAAAATTGCGTATTACGTATGCTTGAAAATTTATTATAGGTGTCTTGGCTATGGGCGTACTTGGTGATACAATCATTAGCAGAGTGTAAATTATGTTTACTTTGGGCCCACCATGCACGGCTAATGCAGTGTGGCAGGGTGCAGTTATAGTTATTTCCACATGAAATGACGCTACAACTTTGATACGTAGCCGAATGAATTAAGCTATAGGTAAGTTATTTCACATTACTCAGCCCAGTAATCACAAGTATTGCGTAAGCTGGTGCTTATTTTGAATCGCCAAAATATTCTGCGGATAGCTTCTAAGCAGGAGACAAAATATGTTTCCTATGCCATAGGCATAAAACAAATATGTATTATTATATATATAAAATGATAAATTTACAAAAAAACACTCTGTAGTGCCAAATGAGAATGTTGCAAATAGTTCTTTGTAGTTGGTAGGCTCGTACTTCGCACGCACTGGGTGGGTGCCTGCAGAAAATTCTTGTCTCAATTTAACTCAAATGACACTTCCAAGCGATTGGCCAAATACCAGTTAATCTTGAATTGATACTTATTTTTGTTTGAAATGCCAGTAAATCATTTTTTGTTTTGAATCAAACTTGGCTCGAAATGCCTGTTTTATTTGTTAAAATCAGTAAAAGAAATTAAATGCCTTGCATACCTATACAATCTCAGTAAAAAAAAATTATACATAGCTCGAACGTGATGTAGTTCACAAGAGTAAAACAGGAGGAGCTGACCATCTGAATTGAAGTTGGGCGCGCATTGGCGTGAACATGCGGCTTGGTGAGGTCATGTTCACATGTTGTTCCTCACTGCAAAGACTTTCGGCAGTCACATTGTACTTTGACTGGCACAAACGGGAACTTTGGTCATTTTGCGTTGTTGTGCATTGGCTTGAGGAACATTACCTACGACAATTCAGTGCAGCCAAAACACCGTCCGTTAATGGTCGGGTCGTTATCCTCACCTGGCTCGGCGCTTCTTTTCCAAACCAACGCTGATGGCATGTAAAAGCAGTGGGCAAAGCGGCGGTTAGGACCACGACCGCTAATCTTCAGGTAAATTTGCAACACGTGTGTTTTAGTGTCTCAGCGCGCAATTGTACGAATAACGTTTATCAACACATTAGTATTAGACATGGTGTAGGGGAAGAAATACTGGAAAATGTTGCATGTATATACCAAGCATCAATGATTAACACGTAAGTGTCGTTTCGAGAAACATTGTATATGTGTGGGATTACTGTTCTGTTAATACCATAATTCAGAATATTAGAACAGCCGTTATCAGTGGGACGATCAAATTGATTGAGTACAGCATCATCTTCCATGTATTGCAAGTTTTTGTAGACACAAGAGATCAGGACACGAAATGAGAAAATAAATGTTTTGCCATATTCTTTTTTACATAACGCTAACAAAAAACATGCAAAATTATTTAGCTATCTCGCGAAGCTGTTTCTAAGTGAAATAGCTTAGTGCTAAGTGCATTGCGCAGGTGGCTCCGATACAATTGAAGCGAATTGCCTGAAGCACCAACGGACTCTGATTTCGGCGCTCGTACCAAAATCAAAGGGCTGAAAATGAATTTGCAAGGGCGAACTGAGACTGCGTGATCAATGAAAGTAGCACTCAGTGGCTGTGAAATTTTTTTCATGAGCGCACTCTTGCGGTTTGTATAGCAGTAAAGTTGCGTAGAGCCAGCAAACACAGTCACTATTTTCAGGCGTACTTTACGGCGCTCGTGGCATGCCTGCATGCTAGCCGAAGCAGTTAGCAAAACTTGCGAATTTTATCGTTACTATAAGCAGCTATAAAAGTGAAGTTAGCATTTGAATTATGATTGACGTTAAATCGCCATCACGACTGCGTCGTAGGTTTACCCTTGTAGTGTTTATTGCTTATTTAAAAAATTAAATAGCCTCAACTACAGCCACATTGGAATGTTGCACTGGCCTTCACAGGCATGTTGCCTTTCTTGAAAGCAGTTTTATGATCTTGCATGACTATAATAGAAGAGCTGATTACCACGCAGAATTCTTGGGTTCTATTCCAGCTGAAATCTTAATTTTCACATCGAGGGCCGTTATGAAATCACAAGTGTCACGATCGCCGTATAGTTGTTCGTCGCTGCTGCCGGTGTCCTCAACCACTATCGCGCGAAATAGGAGAAAGAAAACTAAATGCCAAATTACATTGACATAAAAAGATTGGAAACGGAGTTTCATGCGTTCCAGCCTATTATTATATCAGACAGCCACGCCGATGCTTGAAATTTAGCCGTAAACTGGCGTTAGGCAGACTTGACGTCGGGAAGGAATGGTGTTATTATGAGTAATAAAGCGTTTCACAGCAGAATAGTAACGACCTGGCGTCAAACAATGCGAATGGCTTGATGAGTGTCATTGAATGCTCCAACCTATTGCAAAAGCTTCAGGCATAATTTTTCATCTGCGTAAGCCAGCAGCATAATAAAATTGCACAAACTTCCTTGCAAGTATGAAGCGGGTACCATGCTTCTACGAAACATGACGAAGGATGGCATTTTGAGTGCTTTCCTACCAATATAATATTATGATGATTCATGGCGTAGTGGGATCCCTGCAGAGCTTGTATAAATTACCCAAAGAATGTTTAACATACGCTAAAGACCGCTGTTCAAGTTTTGGATCTGACTGTGTGGGCACTCTGCGCAGAACTGGCGTTTTTTTTAAGTGTGAATACACTTTATAAGCGACCCTAAACCATCCACCGCTGTCGGCGGCGTCTGCAGTCTTCTTTCTATATTTAAAAGAAAGAGGACTTGGCGGGCCGCAGCGCGACGCTCTACCTTATAAGCCACGGACGCGACGCTGATATCGGTGTCAGTAACGCGCCTTATACCCCTCCCCCTTCGCTCGCTCCTCCGCTCTCCTCGCTCGCTGCAGCTGCACGCGCACCCCTCTCTCTCGCGCGCCCGCCTTCTCTCTCAGTCTCCCGTCGAGAGCGGGTCGTTAAATGGATGTCTTGGAGGCAACGCTACCATCAACAACGAATGCAGTACAACCGAATGCCAGCACTGCACCCGTCGTTGGAGGTGACGGTACCGCGGTGGTTTCGCCGACGTTGGAAGACAAGGTGGCGCTGCGAAGGGCTCGTGAGACCGAACGTAAGCGGGCGAAGCGTGCAGCGGATGCCGAACTGCGCGCTCGCGAGGCCGAGGACAAGCGGGCGAAGCGTGCAGCAGATGGTGAACTGCGCGCTCGCGAGGCCGACATGAGGCGTCAGCATCGAGCCGCGAACGCGGCCCAAGAAGCGGAACGACAACGCAAGCATCCGGCGGAGAAGGGCGATGAAGGCCGGCGTCAAGACGCCGCTCGCAATCGTCAACAGCGAGTGGACGTTCTCGAAGCCGTTCCAGCCAGTGAACGTGTCGCGCGGGAGAGGGTGCGAGCCCTGGACTTCGCTCGTCCGGACGTGTCGTGAAGTGTAAATAAATAATACTTCGTATATAATGTATCTGTGTACAAATGCTTCATGACAAACAACACTTAAATTCATTAATTACACTTTAATCATCATCATCAGTAGTAGTAAAACTCCCAAGCATTTCCCCGAGGGTGAACATGGTTAAGAGCGAATGCACGGGGTGATGCTATGAGGGGGAGTAAAGTTAAAATGTGTTGGCATTCGCCAGTAAGTTAACGTAAACTCCCCCGTGTGATCAAATTGCGATTCCCAGGAACCATTACACCATAAAGGCACCATAGTGTGATTGATAAATATAATAGTGCGAATTAATAAATACCCCTCATAGCATCACCCCGTGCATTCGCACTTAACCATGTTCACCCTCGGGGAAATGCTTGGGAATTTTTTAACATTAAAGTGTCTTATTCCGGAGTCCACAAAGGCTCTGCTGACGTATTTCCGTCACGGGTATTCGTCGTGGTATGAACAGTAGAGACGCTAGCGCTAAAGAAATCAGTTCTGTTCTAGTCTTCATGAAGACAAGTTTGCTTGTGGAAAGGTCGGCTCGACACAACCTATTTACGTGTTTTTCATAGCAAACTTTCATCTTCCCGCCGTGGTGGTCTAGCGGCTAAGGTACTCGGCTGCTGACCCACAGGTCGCGGGATCAAATCTCGGCTTCGGCGGCTGCATTTTCGATGGAGGCGGAAATGTTGTAGGCCCGTGAGCTCACATTTGGGTGCACGTTAAATAACTCCAGGTGGTCGAAATTTCCGGAGCCCTTCACTACGGCGTCTCTCATACGTCTCTCATAATCATATGGTGGTTTTTGGACGTTAAATTCCACATATCAGTCAAATCACTTTCTTCTCTTTCTACCGTGTTTTTTTTAAGATTGCGCTAAAGCCTTCTGAACTGTTTCGCGTACTCTCTTACTTTTGAAAGGAAACAAGCTCAGTATAGATCCTTATTTTCAAGACTGCATTCACTATTGTTTAACCAACAGTGTACAGAACTTTACCACAGCAATAATAATAACTTTCAAACAATTACTGGTAAATTAGACTTTACCTGTAAGTTCTGTATTGGCCACATTACTTTTCCTTTTTCATATAATGATTTATTTCTTGGAATTAAATCTATCATTAAGTTTCTCACTGATGATTGCGTGTATTATCCTGCCCTATATAACCCACATGAGGTTTCTACTTTTACAATTCTGACATTGACACTGTTTCTGAGTGATGTGACAAGTGACTCGGGAAAGTAAACAGTACTTATTGTGGATTTATGACATGATTGCATCAAAACAAAGATATTGAAGACTTTCCCTGTATCCTTCACCGATCCACGTTTAACCTTGTTATTGGTTACTATTATTTTTGTGGGTATATAACTTACAACCTTGCTTATAATATGCATGTTTGACTACTAAATAGTTGACACTAATTGCATGATTGGATTTTGAAACCGTTATTTTTCATAAAATTTTCTACATTTAAAACTCAAATTAATCGCTAGATCCAAATTGAAATACCCTTATTCTATTTTGGATCCACCTAGCTCTGAACTAACTGCAGCCTTTGAATCCTTTGAGAAGCACGCAGCTGGTTTTGTAATCTCTCACTGCTCCCGCTTCATGACAGTTCCTTCTATGAAAGCTATTTTAAGTTTACCGTCGCTTAAGTCACACCACAAATAATCCCGGCGGAGCCTATATTTTACAAAATTTTCATACAAATTTAACACACAAATATAATCGTTTCGTTCTCCCAAAGGTTACTTATCTCCACGGTTAGATCATGATATCAAACTTCTAATTCCTACATGCCACCATAACACAGGTTACCTTCGTTTTTTTAGTTTTTTTTTTGTTGCCGCAAACAAGTACGGACTAGAGCGGCCTTCCTCTGTCCATTTTAGCAATCGAACAACTTGCTATCTTCAAAATTGTTACATGATATATTGTTATACCAATAATGTCCACAATGCCAGTGCCTTCACGTCCTAAGAGGGCGTGAATAAGTAAATGAAAAATAATTAGGTAAATAAGTAAATCACTTAATAAATATATAAATAAATACATACTTTTGCGTCTTGAAATGAACTGTATGGTTATATGTGCTCAATATTTATTTATTCTAATGCAGTCACGCATTTTGAGAGCCGAAAGTCTCATGCTCGATAAATATATATCCAAAAAAAACTAAATTATAGCAATCGACGAATACCAGACTTACATTAGCTATCAAGTGTGATGTGCTTGTTCCTTCCATAGCGTAACCAAATCTAATGGTATGTGACTACGAAGTACCAGTTGCGGAAGATTGTGAAAAAAGAAATAAATAGCAGAATATGACACGTGACGACTGCTATAGCCTATATGAAACTCTGGCTAGCTCAAGAATAATGTACACCCATACCAATCTTTGAATAACGCTCACCAAATGTTCTTGTGGTCTGAGCAGCCTAGCTCTCTGGAGTAATACCCACCACCTTTTACAGTCTTATTCAGCTGTGCTGTACTCTCCGCCCTGCATTATACAGCGAAAAAACAAGGAGATGGGGTGTTGGTCATGAGAAGAATGGCTTTCTGGGTTCCATTCCTAATGGCTGCGGGGTCAGCAATCTCACAGTGGGATCATATATGTAAAAAAATTGCGGTTTACTAAAACAGATTACTTTGCGTCTTCTGATATAGAGTATTAGTGTGGGATGCTCCCTCGCATTTGCGTGCAGTTCCTGGCAGCCTTTCAAGCTGCACGAGAAAGTCTATAGACTCTATCTGTTGCATCTTCATTTATTCTGCTGCTTCTCGTTTTTTTATATTCATAAGTCATTTCCTATAACCTTTCGAACACCGTCGGCTTTGTGGGGATAACGTATTGCCGCTTTTCATTTACGGAACCGCTCTGACTGAACTTTTTTTTTTTCAGGGTTGAGTGTGAAACACTTTTGTAAACACACTATATTCATGGTTCTGCAATAAATATGTAGTCAGCTTATTTGCCCCGAACCTCGTATATTCATTTGGGAGATGCAGCCACGTGCCTTTATTTTACGTTGTTTTTGATCTTCGACTGTTCGGCAGTGTACTTTTTTAGATCTCATGAAGCTAAGTTAGGTATAAATATATTGTACTATAAGTAAAGTGACTGGTGTCATTTGTAAACACATATGTATGATGATATAATTTACAACTAAATAAAAGAAGGCACTTAACAACCACCAGGCATCCTGAACAAAGTACGCAAGTGCGTCACTAAGACTGTAGTGCTGTGTGGTGTAGGAAATAGAACTTTTCGTTGGCATACCAGGTTGAGCAGCTGTGCCTCTCACAGCCTTTTTTTTACTTTTAAATTTCAAAGCGTCTCTCAAAACACCATATTTTCAGTGACGCTGATTACTTTCGATTCTATGATTTGAGCATCCTCCACGCTTACAAACAAAGGTCCGCCGTGGTGGTCTCGTGGCTAAGGTACTCGGCTGCTGACCCGCAGGTCGCGGGATCAAATCCCGGCTGCAGCGGCTGAATTACTGATGGAGGCGGTAATGTTGTAGGCCCGTAAGCTCAGATTTCAGTGTACGTAAAGAACCCTAGGTTGTTAAAATTTCCGGAGTTCTTCACTACAGCGTCTCTCATAATCATATCATGGTTTGGGCACGTTAAACCCCGCAAATCAATCAAACATACAAATGAAAAAAATTCTCTTGGAACCTTTATTCTGCAAAGTATTTTGTCACCAAACGTATTTAATATTCTAGAGTGAATCATTTTTGCCACTACTATATTGGTAGATGACAAATATTATTATTTAGTCTATCGAAATCACCTAAAATCAGGGTGAGTTTCAGCAAAGGGGCATAATTTATTATTTCTTAACTAGGCCCATATATGCTTATCTAAATGAACACGGAGTGTTCCCTCTGGCAATGTGATTCACACATTCACTGCTTGTGTGGTTCCTCGCTTGATTGGTATTAACACATTGTTCAACTAAACAGCATCCGAAAAAGAACAGGTTATACAATATTCTATTTACGTCTGCGTTCGCTTTGTGAAACATGCTAACGATTTTCTAAAGTAGTTTCCAGACTAGCCCAAACTAAATAAGGAAATATATTAATTTGATGTTGTGCATAATACATTAATCGCTAAGCTGTACGCACCCACTAGCTCTAAAACATACGAAACACGCTGCGACGCCCCAACAAGACAAGCTTTAGAGCGCAAAACAAATCTATGATATATTCAAGGGGACAAGCAAGCCGCACTTACCAAGCAAAATCTAAATTTAGCAAGTCAACGCTATGTTCTAGCACTTCACGCTGTTGCGGCGTGTCAGCTTATAAATTTTTGCTCGCAACATGCTGTGTGAAATCAGAGTCAGAGTAAAAAGGGGAAACCTTAAAGTAAGCAGGCGTCGCGGAGTGCTTATAAAAGGCTGGAGAAAAAAAGGAGTAATGCATTCTACGGGGCCCCGCTTCGACAGGGATTACGCTGACCTCTCTGAAACATCGCACGTGACATTCTACCTCACGGAATTCACTCTTATAGGCTTTCTTCCTCTATGAGTGAAGTAAGAAAGAATAGCAAAAACGAAAGATTGATCTTATGGGAGCCGATGGGAGCCGGCCGGCGGGCCTGGACTCCGGTGAGGAAACAATCAATTCTGCTTAGCTTCCTCTCAACAACGACCGAGAATCACGTGCGTGGAGGTTGATGCATTACATACTAGTGCCGCTCTAGAATTACTTCGATAGAAAATAGCCTCGTATAGTGAAGGTGGCTTTAGAGTACGCGTAAATAGCACAATTGTGACGTTTAAACTAAACGAATGCACAAACGTGATGCCTCTAGTAATCAGTTATTTGTAATTTTGTGTGTTAGGTTGACGATAAGCACGATAAAGAAGACATTTTATATTTTCACCATTGTAATTGTAATCCAGAAGCCGCGATCAGTCTCAAATAAAATATCACGAATCCCCTAAAGATCACAAAAATGTCTTTATCCTCCTACATTTTCGTTATAGCTTTTGTTGAGCAGAGCACCGCTGTGGTGGTGTAGTGGCTGAGGTACTCGGCTGCGGGACCGCAGGTAGCGGGATCGAATCATGGCTGCAGAGGCTGCATTTTCAAAGGACGCAAAAATGCTGTAGGCCCATGTGCTCAGATTTGGGTGCACGTTCATGAACCCAAGGTCATGAAAACTTCCGGACCTCTCCACTACGACATTTCTCATGCGTTATCACATGGTGGTTTTGGGACGTTAAACCCCACATATCGATCAATCTTTTGTCGAGCAGAAAGTATACATTTATTATTTTCGTATATCTGCGTCCATCTTTATTGAAAGAACGGAAGACGGAAATTCGCCTTTGTTAGAAGAAGTGAGCCGTGGCCAAGGTAAAACGATGAAGTATTTATGTTGCCGCCTGTCGGCAGATCAGAAAAACTTCTGTTCTGGGAGAACTACTTTCTGTTTTGAGGGAAAGGAACATTCCCTACTGTAGGTGGTATAAGCTGGACACCGCGAAACTTCTGTCTCAAATGAAGTCGCGACTGAATACTGTTCTCTACAAATTTTTTTATTGTCGATTGTCTACCGATTAGCATGCGTTGCATGAACCTGTCGTGCTTTTAATGATACAAAACACTATCATATTTTTGTATCTTTCGCGTTCTAGCCTGCTTCCCAAAACATAAGCTGTGATGAAACTAATATAAATTATTTTGATAGTCCTGGTGAGCTGGGTAACTTTTAGTTGCACCTCGAATGCACACATTCAGAGACTCTATGAGGGCATGGCTACACTTAAGAGCCAAAACAAAGCCTAAAGAAACCTCACTATGTTTCTTCTTTTTTTTTTGTTTTTTTACAGGGGAACTTCTTTAGATCCTAGATTTGTCGTCCATTGTGCTCATGGTACAGAACCATTGCTATAGTCGAAACCTGTGTGATAGAGAAAAAAAAGGTTGTACAATAAACTTCAACGTAGACAATTGCGAACTACAAGGTAAGAGATGGCTGTTCCCGGTAAAAATAACCTGCCGAGAGCAGTACTGATGACTTGATTTCTTCGAAAGAGCGCCTACATGCGCAGGCTTATGAAGGATACTCTTTAAAAATGGCGCAAGTCGAGCATTATGTGTCACAGCACACTACCCATGTTAAAATTGTATCTTGTCTTCGGTAAGATTCCGGCCTCTTGAACTTTTTTTTTGAGGAATATGCTTCAGTCCATCAATTTTCTAAATCTTTTTTGAAGCTCATAAGGTGACTGCTTGGCGAAATAAATTTACACATTTATATGCACTCCAACACGTCCTTCATTATGCAATGTAATAGAGAACGCTCGGGCAACCTGCGATTCCTCATAAATACAATGCCCAGATCTTCGCCCACTTGACATGGTTCCCTTCGAGGAGATTCGTGGATTTTTTCAATTCATTTTAAAATTTCCGAAATTTTTATTTTACTTCTTGCCTACTTTTTGTCTGTTTTCAACTCCGCCCCCCCTCCTCTCACCTTTTCTTCGCCATGCAGAGTTGCGTCAACAATTTTTATACGCCGGCTATGTTCTCTTTCTTTTATTAAACGTTATCTTTTTTCCTTTCTGTCTGTCTACAAATAAGTGAGTGCCTGTGCAAAGCAACACTTAGTTATGCTGCCTCATCGGCCATAAGCCATCGTTCACCATAAACCGGTCTAAAGTCTTCTATCGTGAAAGAGATTCGTACCAGACCCACACACAAGTACATTTGAATCGGAGAGTGCCCAGAACGGGGCATTCAAGGCTTCGCTGAAACAAAACCAAAACAAAAAAAAACAAGACACTCGAACTGCATACTACAAATGTAATAGTATCTAAACCACCTACCTCGCGTCTGTTTTAGCTGCTCAAAGAGCCACTGTCGTAGATGCATGATAATCAAGAGCTATTCGTCTTACCGTGCTCATTTCGCTGCCTTTACCATTCTAGATGCGTTTAGAGCGCTTTTGTTAATGTGCTATCAAGGCGCATGACCTTGTTTATTCCATTCTGTTTGAAACGTCAATGTTCCTGTGATTTGTAGGTCCGCCAGAACAAATGACTTTCTTCCGATTCCTAATGTGGGCAGTGTGACTAGCGGTGCGGCCGGCACAACGTAATGTTCCGGGTTAAGACAACTTCCAACATATTGCAATACGCACCGCTGCATCTGGATGGTGATGCATAAATCGGCTCTTTCAGTATACTGCATTATCTGCTAGAGAGCTATGACCAAGTGATGCGTGTATAACTATTGTGTCTTTTTTGTTTAGTGAATATAACAATACTAATCTTAGAGTTGCAAATACGCTCGTATATGTTTCTCGTCTTTCTACAGCACATTCGAAAAAACATAGCATCTTGTACACTCCCAGAACTTTAAACGTTCCCTTCATGCTTCAAAATTTACTGAACGTTCAAAAAAAAAGCTAGATAGCCAGAATTTCAAATATGGCACACGTAGTAGTTAGGAGTGGTACAAGAGGAGTAGTTTGTGGGTTCGTTTCCTTCAAAAACCAGCACTCACAGCCCATGACGTAATCATGTATAAATCGCATGTGTTCTTAAAAAATATTGTTGTTGAAGTATCCGTTTTTCGGCGTCATCTACACTATATTTTCCACTATATCAATGAATGTATTTACGAGCTTAGCCCCGCCGCGGTGGTTTAGTGGCTAAAAAACTCGGCTGCTGACCCGCAGGTCATGGGATCGGATCCCGGCTGCGGTGGCTGCATTTCTAATGGAGGCCAAATTGTTGTAGGCCCATGTGCTAAGATTTGGGTGCACGTTAAAGCACTCCAGGTGCTCTGAATTTCCGGAGCCCTCCACTGCGGCGTCTCTCATAATCAAATGGTGGTTTTGGGACGTCAAACCCCACATATCAACCCCGCTTAGTTCAGCAACATGCCCTCGAAATGGCAACAGTTGTTTCTTTGTTAGACACATCCTAATGAAACCAACATAAAATAATGTCAAGGGAAGTGTGTTGAACATGATTTGTAGAATGCGGTACTTATGGCATAAAAGGAGTGAATGTTTCCAAGAAAGCAAAGTTCATTTCAATTACGAACCAAGCCGGCAATTTCCAGTTAGCATGACCTACGCTTCACCAATTGAGCTACTGCGGTTCTCTTTCTAGTGAGTTTTATTGGGTATTCCTGTTCTTGCATTTCTGCCTGTGTTAACGGTAAACTCGGCTAATATACCTTGATTTGTTGTTATTACGCGGGCAAGCTAAACATGAGTGTAGTTATGAACTATTCAGGAAGCGGAGTACTTTCCTATAAATGTGGGACTTGCCAGCTCACTTGGCAAGGTGGAAAGTTAAGGACAGTGCACATAAGTACGCTTAGGCCAGTGCGAAGTCGAAGATTTTTTTGTTTGCTTTTATAGGCGCTACAGTGAACCAAAGTGGTGTCTTAAAGTTTTCATTTCATGTACTGTCAACACTGTGGGCCCAGTCACTTTTCGAGAAAGTGAGGTGATTAATGTCGGGAACCGCGTAATCCTTCTTTTCTGTGACGGTCGTGCATAAATCAGGTGCAATTAATGCGATGAAATAAATGAAGCAATGCATATACGTGCACATTGCAAATTAGGTCATATAAACAATTCACGTACTTGGTGAATCGCGTGCTCTAACTCGTAAATCAGCGAAAACGTTGCCGCTACGAAATGGAGCCCGCAGGAAAAACATGACAGTGGAGTGCATCAGATTCGTTGGTGAGTACAGAAATAGGAAGAATATATAACAGAGAGGCATAAAATTTGGGTAGCACACATGAGTCTTAAAAGTGTGCGAATATTGACTTCGGTACCGAATCACATACGAATTGAATACGAATAGTAATTGAATATTATGTTCGAGTGGTTTTTGAAAAGTAAGCCAAACCATTTTTCAGAGACTCAAGAACTTTACTACATTTTGTTTGAAACAAAACTTCTAAAACTATACCGAAGGACATTACGGTTACATTTATTCGACTGACAATACAGCAAATAATAAAGCTATGACAAGCTTGATTACCGCAGTGAACAGAGCCTCGTGATGTTCTGTAGCTGTATTTTAAAAACAAAACAGTCGCTATTTCAACCATGTGAGAATTTGTAACTTGATTTAAAATAGAATTGGACCACAAAAAATCAAACAAATTTGAACAAAACACCGCAGATGAGGTAAAAATGCAATGAAACAGAGCAAGCTGCCATCAGAGCTTGGGGCTTGGCAGTGAAAACATGTATTTAACAGTTTTCGAAGCTATATCTGCCAAACAGTTTACTGAAGCGCCACTATTGCGCTTATTGTTACGCATGGAGCTATAAGCACCCCTTCACTCCTTCATTACTACAAGATAAAGACTGGACCTGAATAATGCCTACAAATCCAGCACAGTTAACAGTTCATGGGCAGTAAGACGCCTTCATCCAGAACTCTATGAGTATTTGCTATCGGTTCATAAACCTTTGGGCTCTATTCAGACTAATTTATGAATTAAAAGAGAAGAAATCAGCATTAGCTCTTTCAAGGTTTTCCCTGGTGGTTCTGCCGTTGGTACTGCTTATTCAGAAACTACTTTAAAAAACGATATTTCACATTTCCGCTATTCAATTCCTCAACATAATCGAATAGAATGCTCTTATATTTCGTATTGGAATCGAATAGCTATCAATCCGAGTATCACGGGGTAGCATTCGCATAATCGAAATAATTAAGTATCAATCTAATAGCATTCGCTCACCAATATACATGATTGATTGAATTTGAACATTTATATGATTAGCTTTCTATCAATGGACTAACGCAACGCATGACCGCCCCCAATTAAGCAAGTCTCTGTGAGTTGGTACTGTACGTGGGCTCTATTTTGTGTACGTAAGATAGGACTGTACGTCACAAAAGAAGGCTGCGCAAGTGCTCTGGCGCTTTCTTCGTTCAACTTGTCTTTGATGATAATCTGATTGATTGGAATGCGCTGCACCTGTATGCATGTGTAGTCTTCCTTTTGCTTTATGTGTTTTATACATATCTCTTCCTATCCTAGCTATTTTCGACCCCTACTTTCACGCTCTGTTCAGGGCAGTTAACCGCTGTTTCTACCAGCTTCATTTCCAATCTATCTATATCTCTTTCTTTTTTCTTTCTTCATAAGTCTCATTTCGCAACAACGAATAGTGACAGCCTAGTCTCTTTCATCTCAAGAATTCCCTTTTAGCATTATTTCTCGAGCTTTACCCCTAATCATCTTGTTGTTTGTTGCCTTCTGCGTAATGTTCAAGCTTTGTCATTTTATGTAACAATACCAATCAATAAATCCCTTTACCTTTACTTCTTTTTGACAATACTTGAAATGCCTTCCGAGGAGCGCCTCTTGCAGCAGGCGTACCAGTAACATACAAGTACCAACATTTCATGTGAGTACAACTGTGCGGTATAACAAAATGACCTCAGTGGAACGTGCCACCAAGAGAGCATAGGCATGATGTAACTTACAACACTGCAACGAGATCACTGTTAACTGAAGGAAAGAAAAAAGAAAGGGAACTCAGAAAGTCACTAAGCTTGAACAAAATGCCATATTTTTAGGAAGAAAATAAACAATTTTTTGTCTGCCAGTGACTTTTAAAATGGCAGTAGAAAAAACTCAATTTATGTTTAGAAAGAGTGATGCGTTTAGATAAATTTATTGTCAATACCATTTTAACCGAACATTATCTTGTTAGAAATACGTTTACGATAGTGGTGTTTAGAATAAGTGGTCAACAATTTCAAGTACATCGTACACAACTATGGTACCGATATAACTATACAGAAAAAGTGGTTAACGATACTTGGTACTCTACTATGAAGAGCTGAAAACACATATCTGGGCTTCACACTCGATGAGGTCTCAAAAAAAAACTGGCGGAACGTAATTTCACGTAGTGTTGCACAATTTTGAGTACTCCGTGTGTTTAAAAAAGTTGGTAACAATTTAGAGTAGTGTATACTTTACAATATTTGTTCTCTACTATGGGAGAGCACAAATTCGTCCTTTAGGCGTCACACTTGATGAGGTCCTGGTACGTGTGTTTAAAAAAATTTTTAACAATTTAGACTACGAGGTACTTCACTGTGGGAAAGCACAAAGCCGTCATGTACCGCCGATAGAAACCGCAGGCAACAGCAATGTGAAGAGAAATGCGCGCAGAGGGCTAGTCAGCCCCTTATGAGTCGCACATGGTAGATACTGCGGTACCACATAAATCTCGCGAACACCAAGACCTCACAGAGGCAAGGCATATGCAAAATTATACACAAGTACGGGGGCACGGAGCAAGATTTCTTACGGAAAGTGGAACTCAATCACATACCTCAAACGCCCCCGCAAGTACATCCGGACTACAGGGGAGAAGGCAGCGCGATCCCAAACGCAGAATTCTCAATTTTCGAAATCGAAGCGGCCCTCATCAAACTCAATATCAAGTCTGCCACAGGCCTAGATCGAATTTTGAGCAGGGCATTGTGCAACCTCGATTACAGATCACTAGAGAAACTCACAGATTATATTAACGAGTGTTGAGTGCATGGAAAGTTATCCCTGCCATGGAAAGAAGCGCAGATCATAGTTATACCAAAACCTGGCAAGAAATTGCAGCTGCAGAACCTGCGCCCTATCTCCTTAACATCATGTGTAGGTAAACTGATGGAGCATGCGTTCCTCAATAGACTAACAGATTACCTCGATGACAACAACCTATTACAACACACAATGATTCGGTTCAGAAGACATCTCTCCACACAGGACGCTCTTCTGCAACTAAAACATCGAATCATACAAAATTCTGGATGCTCAACGAGAGCCATCCTTGGTCTGGACCTGAAAAAGGCCTTCGACAACGCTCGTCACGGCGCCATATTGCGACAAATAGACAGACTGAACCTCGGAATGCGAGTGTACAACTACGTCCGAGCCTTCCTCACGGGAAGAACCGCACGCATGTGAGTGGGACAGCTAGAATCAAATCAAATCAACATTGGAAGCTCGGGTACACCACATGGCTCGGTGATCTCGCCGATGCTCTTCAACCTCGTCCTGCTGGGGTTACCCGCGCGATTACATCAAATGTATGAACTGCACCACACGCTATACGCGGATATTACAATCCGGACGACAACTGACAATGACGGAGAGATCGAGGATCACTTACGGGCGGCCATAGAATGCGTGGAACATTACCTAGTAGGCACGAGATTCACCTGCTCGGCCGAAAAAATCTGAATTACTGCTATATTGACCGGTGAAAAAGGGACGCCCGCCCAAAGGCTACGTACCTTCAGAAAAACAAGAAATCAAAATAACATCATCAAACGGCTCACCAATCCCAATGGTAAAGAAAATCCATGTACTGGGGATGATTGAGTAGAACGGCGGCAATGGTGAAGCACTGTGCAAGATAATGACAAAGGCCACCAACACGATGCAACTCATCCGACGCATCACGAACAAACATGCGGGCATGCGCGAAGGCAGCGTCATACGGCTCATACAAGCCTTTGTTATTTCACAACTAACGTACACGGCACCGTTTCACAAATTGACATTTGCGGAAAAAGACAACCTTAACGAACTGATACGCAAGACGTACAAGTTCGCGTTGGAACAGGCACCCGGAGTTAGCACCAGCAAACTCCTAGAGCTAGGGTTGCATAGCACCCTCGAGGAACTCGTGGAGGCGCAACAAGTTTCCCAGCTCGAGCGCCTATTCAAGACACGCCCAGGCCGACACCTACTCGAAAAACTCGGCATCACGTACCATACGCAGCATGGCATCAACGTCGAAATTCCAAGATCGGTACGCAAGCAAGTATACGTACCCTCATTGCCTCGCAACATGCACCCCCAACACCATACGGGACGGCGTAAAGCCAGGGCACAACGCATTACTCAAAGCTACTCCAACGACACTGAAGCGGTTTTCACTGATGCTGCGCGTTATACCAATAGAAATGGTTTCGTGGCGATAGTTACCGGCCATCGTGGCAAGTACATCACAAGCCTCACTGTGAACACGGCACACGCTGAAGCGGCAGAAGAAGCGGCTATAGAACTGGCCCTCACACAGACCAATGCCACATACGTGATTAGTGATTCGCAAACAGCGATTCGCAATTTCGCCAACGGACGCATGTCGCAAGAGGCGTTTCACATACTCCAACGACAACCCATACATCCAGGAGAGGTAGACTTCGATAACCAAAGGCACCTGTTATGGATCCCGGCACACACTGGACTGAGCACCCCCAACGAAGCGGCTCACCACGTTGCTCGAGGCCGTACTCACCGAGCATCGCCGGAGGACGACGAGCCCCCGCGGGGAACTGCAGACATCTGGGCATGGGAGGATTGTTTGACCAGGTTTCACGATATCACCACACATTACCAGTTACAAAGACACATATACCCATTTCCTCACGAAAGGCTAAACAGAACACAAGCGGTACACATCAGACAATTACAAACAGATTCATACAGAAACCCTAGACTCATGCACGCCATGTATCCAGACATATACACTACAAACAGATGCACGTCATGTGGCGAGGTTGCCACCCTTAGTCACATGCTGTGGGAGTGTCAGGACCTAATAAACAATTCGAACAGTGCCGATTCGTCTCACTCTTAAACCGCCAGCCTCGGCTCGCGTCGGAAGGCAGCACTGCTCAGCTCGAACCTGACAGCACAACTCTGGGCCATCCAGCGTGCCGAGGAAGCCGCTTCGAGACAAGGTCTCAGAACCGCATCCGCGGTGGGTGCCCAGGCTCACTAAAAAACGCTGGACTCTAATCGTCTGAATTCGACAAATAAAGTTTATGTTCGTCATCAAAACCAATCAACGGGTGTTCTCCTAAAGTACAACGCTCACAACTTCACAACTTCTTTTATACATTGTTTCGTCTTATCTCAATAGTATCGCAGTTTTCACTCGTTAAACCTTAGATATTATTGAGCTTATTTCCTCGATACACGAAACCTTTATTTGTAATTTTAGCTAGTTTTTCACTTCAAGGTAAATAGCATACTTCTCATGCATTTTACACAACTTTAGGAGGATTATGGAATTATTGCACAACAACTCAGGACAAAATTTTAGGAGCGAAGCTCTTTAAGACGTGGGTCATCCGTCCGTGAAGCATGTAGTAGTAGTAGTAGTAGTAGTAGTAGTAGTAGTAGTAGTAGTAGTAGCAGTAGTAGTAGTAGTAGTCATTGTCGTAGCAGTAGGTAGCCACCTCTCATTTAGCCCGTGGAATGTGCACTGGATGGCGTATTTTCTGTATGATGAGTATATAAAGGAAAAGATGGGAAATGGTGGTACTTGAAGTGTTCACTAGATGGATGGACGGATGGACCCACAGAGAGACAGACATACAAGCAGACAGACGGATGAATGAGTGAGCGAACGGACGGACGGAAAGACAGACAGATGCATAGACAGACGTATGGACGCACGCACATACGGAGCACGAATAGACGGGTGGATGCTCGGACGCACACCCGGGCGAACGCAGAGAAGGATGCACTGACGGCGGCATGGATAGACGGACGCACGGACGGGCGCGCGAACGAACACATGAATGGACGGACGAGTGGACACACTGACGGTTGCATGGACGGAAGCGCGTACGGACTGACGGACGCTTCGCCCAACTCATCATCATTCACTCCCTGGATATACTGTGATTTAGAGGGGGGGGGTGCTGCACCATGCTTTTTTATATTTCGTGTTATGAATTGAGGAACTATCCCATTAGGGTCCACGAAAGAAGTACTGCTTCGATTTTATTGAGATTTCGCACATTTCGATAAATGAAATAGAAAACGCAAAATTTGATAGAGGTTTATCAGTTTTTGCAGAAGTTATGACACTGTACTTTAGAAAGTACACTGGTCTCTTGAGATAGCAATAGGAAAGCTTGTGAGATGCAAAAAGGGAGACTACGCTAGGTTTTTGCCAAACGAATACCGAAGTCATCGTGACTCATATAGCTCATTGAAGTACCGACCCTTTATGGAACGCGTAACGTCAGACTTTCTGCAACACTATTTCAGTGTACGGGGAATACCTGCATTTTTTTTCAGGATTTGAGAAAATGTCTGTAGATTTGAATCTAGTGCAATAAGAAGCTCATCGGACGCTAGCTATTTCTTGCCCCTTCCGTCAGGTACAACCACGCCAAGTGAGTGTCTTGTTATTATGAGGGGGAAGGGCAATCATATCCCGTAAGGGGTCTGCTGAAACATATATTGCAGTTGCAGACCCCGTATTCGTTGTCTGCGGCCATTTCTACCATGTGGGCAAATGTAGGCCTGTACCACATGGTCTCAGACATATAATATCTGTACTTATTCGCAGCATGGTCGTAGAGCTCAGCCCCTTCCATGACAATGTTACTAGAAGCTGGGGAAAGTCGGAAATGGCACGACATTTTTTTGTTTTTTTTTCTTCTGAGTGTATGGTCACCTGGTTACAGAACCTGGAAGCTACTGTGGGGTCGTTCGGCAGCATAGAAACTCGGCCTTTGTCTTTGGCCTTTACTAAACAAAATTGTGTTCAGTATAAAAACAGAAACTATGCTCCCTACGTTTCTTCGATTCTGTGTTTTTTTTATTGTTGAAACACATCACCCTTTGTACCGTGGTCATTCCCCTTCTTCTCTTAAGTGTCTAAACTAGGGTCGGATGCGACAATGAAATCTCCACGAGCTTTCTCATATTCACTGGGGTATCTGTCCCAGCCTCACCAGTATTATATAACCAAAAATAAACGGCATTGTTTTAGGAAGAATGGCTCGTGCAGTCTTAGAGACGCTGCACAACATTAGGTATGTGTGTGCTTCTACAAAGTCCCATTGTGCTATCGAAAATACGCCCAGATTTGATTAGGTCAACGAACAATACTACGCACTCTACACACTTCTAGCGCTGGGCAGAGATTGTTTTGTTTTTTGTAATGCATAAGCAATTCGATTTTTCAACGCATAAGTTATGAAACGTGAAACAAATTTAGGGAGACCTGTACTGACCATGTGCGGTTGGCGGGCTTTCGTTTTTCTATTGTTGAACGACTCATCGAACAGAAAAATGGGACACAGTCAATATGCACAGTTAGCGTTATCTTGCTGCAATACTTTGCAACCTAAATTCTAATGGTCAAAATCAGAATATCGTGTTATGTATTTTTATTCCACAATAAGAAAGTATACTTCGTGAAGTACGCTGGTTACTGATTGGTACCTGCACGGACTTCTTAAACCTGAAAAAATCACAGCATATCCCCGGAGTGAATGATGATGAGTGGAGCGAAACGTCCATGCATCCGTTCAACCACCCGTGCTTCCGTCCGTTCATTCGTTCTTGCTTCCATCCGTCCGTCTATACCTCTGTTCGTATGTGCATCCGTTCATGCGTGCGGATAGACAGACGAAAAGAGGCACGAACACACGGACGGACAGATGGTTGGAAGCAAGAACGAACGGACGAATAGAAGCATGGACGGGCGGACACAAGCATGGACGCATGGATGAATGGACAGATGGATGGACTTACGCACAGACGCATGGCTGAATGGAAGCACGGACGGACAAACAGACGAAGGTACGCACGGACGGACGGACAGAAGCACGGACGGACAAATGAACAGAAGCACGTACGGAACGACAGACGGTTGGACAGAAGCATGGACGCGCGGATGGATGGACGGAAGAACGAACGCACAGACGGAAGCATGCATGGACAGACAGATGGATGGACGCCCGAACGGATAGACGGGTGTACAAACGGAAGCACGAATGTGTGAACGGACGGGTGAATCTACGTATGCATGAACGGTTCTGCTCACGCATGAACGGACGAACGCGTCGCCCCACTAAACATCATTTACTCCCTCGATATGCTGTGAAAACCACTAACACCATCAAGTTATATTATTCCCAAGGACACATAGATACAACGCGATATATTGAACAAGTCATAAACTAGAGGTGGCTACATACTACATACGGAGGAGGTAAGAATCAACGACCTCAGGAGCTTCACTCGTAAAACTATGTTTGTGAAGCACGCTTTAAGAAAGGTCACCAAACAATATTTGTTTTTCTAGACCTCTTTTTTTTAGATTTGGTGTACGATTTGTTTGATGCATAAGTGTAAATAAATATTTACCGTTGTTTTGCGAAAGCTTGCTTCCCTAGGACAAATTGTAAATTATAACTTGTTGAAATCGAAGTATACACGTTGAAATATTTTTAAATGCACGATGATTTGGTGTGCTTGAAAGCTCGTGCTGTTCCTAGTGATGACACAAGGGTCAACACTGTCTTTGTTCTTTTTTTAGTGGTTATGTTTAGCTGCAACCACCCTACAAGCCAGATCAACTAGCCTGATGCAAAAGGTTTTAATTTCATACTCTAAGCAATGTGAAGTCATGAATAAGTTGTTCATCATGTAAGAAAGAACTTGTACGACACTTTTTTCTATGAAAATTATGCTTTGATTCAGTGCGTATAATTGCTGAGACAATAGTATACCCACAGTTTGCCTTCTGTATTCCAGTGCCTATATATATCAAGGGCATGGAAAAATGAGAGCAGAGTTAGAGACAGTGGCGCAACATAAATGAAGACAATATGTCCAGCCTACATGTGTGTTTATTTTTTAGAACGGTAGATATGGTAGATATAGCAAATTTTCATGTAAATCACTTGCAACCGATCGAGGCGCTGATAGCTGTCGTAGACCTGCGCTGCGTGTTGCCGACGAAAGCGTGACGTTGCCTCCCCGAGCGACTGCTTTCGTAGAAGTCACCTGTGAAGACCTCCAAGACGGTGACGTGGTCGCCGAGAGCAACGTATCCCTTTTACTGCTTCAAGGTGTGTGTGCAGTGCGAAGCATTCTGCGTGTGCGTGACGGACGGTCGCAGATACTCGTCACAAATTTTAACTTCGAGCACCGACATCTTTTCCGCGGCACCACCGTGGCCTTCGGAGACCGTGTAGCGGATGTCACCGAGTGCTTCGCATCCGAGGAAATGGTTGATGGAGATAAGTTTCTGGACCACATCGACGTCAGTTCGAAGCTTTCGGACGAGAAGAAGGCCGCACTGCATACCCTGCTGAAGGAATTTAAATCTTGCTTCGCCTCTTCATCTAGAGTCGGTCAAACACCCCTCATAAAGCACCGAATTATTACCGACGATGATGTTCGCCCAATCCGCCAGCAACCTTACCGTGTTTCGGCTAAAGAACGCGAGACTATACAGACGCAGGTAAAGGAGATGCTTGACGACGGGGTGATACAACCGTCGAGCAGCCCGTGGTCCTCGCCAGTCGTTCTAGTAAAGAAGAAAGACGGAACGCTGCGATTCTGTGTTGACTACAGGAAACTCAATAGCGTCACCAAAAAAGACGTCTACCCGCTTCCACGGGTTGATGATTCTCTCGACAGGCTACGACACGCGAAGTATTTTTCATCGATAGATTTGAAGAGCGGCTATTGGCAGATAGAGGTCGATGAGCGAGACAGAGAGAAGACAGCGTTTGTAACTCCCGATGGGCTTTATGAATTCAGAGTTCTTCCTTTCGGCCTCTGTTCGGCTCCCGCAACATTCCAGCGAATGATGGATACCGTTCTCGCTGGCTTGAAGTGGCAAAGCTGCCTTGTATACCTTGATGATGTGGTCATCTTTGCCGAGAGTTTCGAAGAACATCTGAAGCGTCTAAGAATGGTTCTGGAAGCTATTCGTTCGGCCGAACTCACGCTAAAACCCCAGAAGTGCCATTTCGGCTACGATGAGCTGAAATTTCTGGGACATGTTGTGAGTGCGGATGGAGTGCGGCCTGACCCAGAAAAAACTGCAGCAGTCGCCACCTTTCCTGTGCCGTCAGACAAAAAAGCGGTGCGGCGTTTTCTCGGCTTGTGTGCTTATTATCGCCGATTCATTACCAACTTCTCGACGATAGCCGAACCGCTCACGCGACTCACCCGAGATGATGTACCGTTTGCCTGGACTACAGAGCAAGAAGCAGCTTTCGCAGAGTTACGGCAGCGAATGCAAGAGGCACCTGTTCTTGCGCATTTTGATGAGGACGCTGATACCGAAGTTCACACGGATGCAAGCAACGTCGGACTTGGCGCTGTCCTTGTACAACGGCACAACGGCGTAGAACATGTCATAGCTTACGCCAGTCGTACTCTCTCTCGAGCCGAGGCCAACTACTCCACTTCAGAGAAGGAATGCCTCGCGGTCGTGTGGGCAACGGCAAAGTTTCGACCTTACCTCTACGGCCGCTCCTTCAAGGTGGTGACCGATCACCATTCGCTGTGTTGGCTGGCCAATCTCCGTGATCCGTCTGGTCGTCTCGCTCGGTGGAGTTTGCGCTTGCAAGAGTTTGACATCATGATTGTGTATAGGTCTGGGCGCAAGCACGAAGATGCCGACGCACTTTCTCGAGCACCCGTGGGACATCCTGATATGGACTCGGAATATGCTGATGGTTTTCTCGGAGCCCTCAGTGATTCTGACTTTATGTCTAGACAGAGAGCCGATCAGGAATTGCGCCCTATTATTGATTCCTTAGAAGGCCGAAATTCTCACACTCCTCAGCGCATCGCTCGCGAATTGTCATCCTTTTGTCTAAGGAGGGGCATTCTTTACAAGAAAAATGCTCGAGGTAGCAACAAAGCCTTCCTCCTCGTTGTACCAGCCGACATGCGGGATGACATCCTCCTCGCGTGCCACGACGAGCCCACGTCGGGACACTTGGGCTACTCGCGGACTCTCGCCAGAGTGCGCCAGCAGTACTATTGGCCACGACTTTCGACCAGTGTACACCGCTACGTGCAAGGCTGCCGCGAGTGCCAGCGTCGCAAGACGCCACCCGTGAAACCTGCGGGCCTTCTCCACCCTATTACACCACCACGGACACCTTTCGACCTCGTGGGAATGGACCTTCTAGGACCCTTCCCTTTGTCGGCCACTGGTAACAAATGGATTATAGTGGCAACCGATTACTTGACCCGGTATGCTGAGACAAAGGCGTTACCCCGCGGCACGGCGTCTGAAGTGGCGAAGTTCTTCGTGCAGCACATCGTCCTCCGGCACGGCGCGCCGTCATGTGTGATTACGGATAGAGGAACATCATTTACGGCACAAATGCTAGAGGACATTTTCAGACTGAGCTGCACGAGTCACCGAAAAACAACGGCTCCAACCCAACCTCTTCGTCCTCTTCCACACGAAAACCACGCGAATTCATGCGGCATTAAAAAGCGGCTCAATCCCAACCTCTTCGTCCTCTTCCACACGAAAACCACGCGAATTCATGCGGCATTAGCAACGTCGAGAAAGTCACCATTCGCTCGCGGAGATTTATGATCGCGCCATTCTCTCGAAGGAAGTCCATTCCAAGGATGAGCTGACGAGAACAGTCGCGTAGTACGAGGCAGGTTACCACAAACGTTGACTCGCGTATTTCCACTCTTGCGGTACAGCGACCCAATGGAGTAATAACGTGGCCTCCAGCAGTGCGAATACGCGTCCCATTCCAAGGTGTCATCACTTTCTTAAGACTGGTTGCCAATTTTCCGCTCATAATAGAATAATCTGCACCTGTGTCCACCAATGCGCTGACCTGAAGACCGTCTATCAGCACGGGAATGTCGAGTGAGACTCGGCCACTGGGTTCAGACGCACAATCCGGCATTTCTCTCGCACTGCACTCAGACGTCAATTCAATGTCTGCAGCGTTTTGTGGAAGCGTCGATAGGAGGTCTTCCGCACTTTTAGTCCCAGCGACCTCGCCCCCGAAGGTCGCTGCCTTCAGTTTTCCCGACGAGGGCTTGGGGAACGTCCCCGTGCCATCGTACTGAGACGTGGTCCAATAGCTGCGGGTCGTCGTGGAGATGGAGACCGCGATTGACGCCGTGAGAAAGGCAGACGTTGCTGCGCGAGGTAGTCCTCAATTTCTCTTGGCCTCTGACCAACTAGGGGACGAGGCGAATGAATAGAGAAACCGCGCAGTCCAAGTTGTCGGTATGGACATTCCCGGTAGATGTGACCGGCTTCACCGCAATGGAAGCAGAGGGGTCTTCTATCCGACGTACGCCAAATATCGGACTTCCGCGGAGGGGCACGGCGACCGTCGATGTCCAAACCAGCATGCGCAGATTGAATTGAAACTGGCGGCATCGTCTGGATTGGGACTGCAGGGCTTGAGACCGGCATGGAAGTGCGCAGAGCTTCGGCATATGTGCGGTTCCCAACATCAGTGGACGCAGGAGGTGGTTCTAGATTTGTAACCGTTGGTTGAGGGTGACGGCTGTGAAGCACCTGCTGGACCTCGTCCCGAATAATATTGGTGATGCTGCTTACCTCCGGCTGTCTCGCCCCGTGTAGTTTCGCGATTTCCTCGCGGACGACGGAGCGGACGATTTCGCGAATCCACTCAATGCTGTTGCTCCCGAAACTGGCGGAAAATTCAGTAGGTGATGCAGAATTCACTTGCCGGTCGAGTAGGGCTGACCGCTGATGAAGTACCCTCTCCATCGTAGTGGCTTCGGTCAGGAATTCTGCTACACTCTTCGGAGGACTCCGCACTAGACCAGCAAAAAGCTGCTCCTTCACGCCTCGCATCAGATAGCGTAGCTTTTTTTCTTCTGGCATTGCCGGATCCGCTCGCCTGAAAAGCTGCGTCATGTCCTCCACGTACATGGTGACGGTCTCATTAGGCATCTGGATGCGTGAATGCAATGCACGTTCAGCACGATCGCGGCGGTCGGGGCTCCGGTAGGTCTCCAAGAGGCGATGCTGGAACTCGCGCCAGGATGTCAAGACATCACTTCTGTTCATGAACCACGTTCGGGCGCCGTCTTTCAAACACGCGTAGACGTTGCGGAGTTTGGCGGCTTCGTCCCAGTAGTTGATCGCTGCGACGTGTTCGAACTCGCTCAGCCAGTCGTCCACATCCTCAAACAGCTCTCCGTGAAAGGGACTAGGCATCAGCGGGTTCTGGACAGTGCAATAAATTGGTGCCGACGACGTAGGAGTTTCCATGACGCCTTGAGGCGAAGTCATAGTCGCTCTATGGATAAGCTGTGCCGGTGTCTCTGGTGGTAGGCCTCGTTGGCGGCGGCTTGTTCTGTGAACTGGCGTGTCCACGGGCACAGGGCTTGTGTTCCGGCTCCTGGGCGGGCTCTTGTGCATGGGGTGCGTCGTCAGTTGTCGTACCCCGCACCTCCACCAATCTTGTCACCAATCTTGTCTCACTCAAGGAAACCTTCCGCAGAACTGCTCGTCAAGCTAGGACAAAAAAAACGGCTCCAACCCAACCTCTTCGTCCTCTTCCACACGAAAACCACGCGAATTCATGCGGCAATATCAAGGGCATGGAAAAATGAGAGCAGAGTTAGAGACAGTGGCGCAACATAAATGAAGACAATATGTCCAGCCTACATGTGTGTTTATTTTTTAGAACGGTAGATATGGGAGATATAGCAAATTTTCATGTAAATCTCAAACTGTTTTCTGGTGATTGTATAACTGACGCGCGAGTGACTGCTAGGAAGGACGAGATGAGTACTCCTGGATGTCTGTATGGATTACACTGGTGGTAGGAAGCTTCGGGAATGGAAATCAATTATTTGAAATGTACCATTACCAAACCATTCTAGGGAAAAAAGCGATAATTCCACTTGTATACTGTATCGGGAATCACATCTTGTCGACAATTTAAACGTTTAAGTACCTAGGCATCACAATAACGCCAACCTGAAGTGACACGCACATATTGATAACGTTAGCTCTAGGGTTTCACAGAAGTTGTTCTGAAAAAGGAAAAAAAAACTGCAGTGTGCATGACGATAGTTATAGCGCGAGAACAAAACGACGACACAGAGACAAGAAGGACACGTGTCCTTCTTGTCTCTGTGTCGTCGTTTTGTTCTCGCGCTATAACTGTCGTCATGCCATACCAACTAGCCCAAGCTGCCACAGTGCAGTGTGCAAGTGTGGACGTAAAACTTCTTCTTTTTAAAAACTTTGATGCGGCCAATACTGTATTATGCCAGTATTGTCTGTATTCCCCGTCAATAAGTGGTGGTAATTGAACTTGAACGCATGCAAAGCCTTGCGGCTCGCTTTATATGCTCGAGAAATAAGTAGAACGAGTCAGTCACAAAAATTCTGCAACTTTGTGATCTAGAGACACTACACAAGCGCAGACGTAAAAATAGAATAAAGTTTCCCTTTCAATCGTTGGAAGGTGAGTTTAAAATTAGCAGAAATGCTACGTACAACAGCATGGGAACAAAGCGAAAGGGCAAACCACATACGAGTACTGCAACCTTATTTTGCGCCACCGTAAAATGCTTTCTTCACTGATGTCATCGAAGATTGGAATGGGTTACCGATTGACATAGTCAATGCCGGTGATGTTAAAGAATTTTTGCACTTAATTCATTTACATTTCAAGTGATTTATTGTAAAGATTATTGCGATTGTAAGCTGTTGCATTGTGAATTAGTGTGCGTGTGTTTCGTTGTTTGTTTGAAATGCAGAGCTTTCATGAATTTGTATATATGTACACCTGATTTATCAATGTGAATTATATAGTTATGAGACTGTTTTGATAGTACAGTGCATCGTACCTTTCCTGTCACCCTCAAAGTCAATCTCAATAGAGGTTTGACAGTATCTCTAAATAAATAAATAAATAAATAAATAAATAAATAAATACATAAATAAACCTGTTCTTTCTGCGGAGCGATGTGGATTAGCGTATATTTATTGCGGTGACGCGGGCGTCTTGCATGACAAAATGAAGTTTTTTTCATGCCATTCTATTATCAAAATTCACGCGAAGTAAATCGTCACTTTGAAGTACAAATAACACAGTGCCTCTGGAAGTAAGAACACTAAATTCTCGAAACGAGGGCGACCAAGAAAAAGACATGTAACTTCCTTAAATCAAACAACGAGAGAATATAGACGCCTGCTGCATAAGGAAAATTATTCTTTACTAGATCAGGCTCTGTGAAAATTATTGCTTATATTGTCACCTTCTGAGTTTCTGGCACCGTGACATTTCAATGAATAGTAGTCTTCTTTTTTTCGTCTTGATTCTTAAAGCTTCGGCTGTTTCAATGAAGTTCACGTAAGGCGCCCACTACCCAATAATTGCTTCCTATTCCTGCCCTTCTTCAAAGCCGAAGTGGAAGCCAGCAAAGCGAGAACTTACTCTCATTCATGTTCCAAAAGAAAACAATGTGCTTGAACACAATGACGTTGAGGCTCTAGAAACAGGAAAGCGCTACTTGCATCGCAGGATGATAAAGGACGTGTTCATTGGCACAGAGGCTACATAAGAAACAGTAATGCAAGAGCAGGGGTGATCTGCTGGCAGGACACTCGCAAAATGCACCAAAGGAAGGAACGTATCCCAGATGAGAGTTAATTGCGTATGCTTATGTTTGCTTCTGGTTTAGCTCACGTAACGCTGCACTTTGTACAGCGCAAGCATTGGACGGTAATTAAGTATTTCACATAGATTAATCTCGACAGCAACACTTAAGACTTTTCAACCGCTGTTACCGTTGTATTACCCTGTCATCTCGAAGCATGGAAGGTTTCTCGGCTGCGAGAGATACGGTGTAGTGGTCATGTATGATAGACGAATAAATAACGCAAAATAGACGCAATCTCAGAACACCCCTCTTTAGATTAGGTTCGTGATAACTCACTTCGGCAAAGATAATTCTCCTGGAAATCAGAATTAACTGTCAATACGTGTTTATATAGTGAAGGGGACACATGATCTAAAGTGTCTATCACTACGTCAATCCCGATATTTTTTTTATTCTGGCTGAAAAGTACAGCTGCACTCACATTACAATATCTTCTAATAGCATCCCCTATAATTTCTTGGCATCATTGTCTGGTATGTCTCAATAATATTGTACCTGACCGAGAAAACGAGCCCTGAAATTCACGCGTCTTGCTTTATTTCGTTTAGTGGGTCAGAGCTGAATAGTTAGCTTGTTTAGTTTTTGTTGGGCACACGGGTGAGCAGATATCTCACACATTATAGGAGGAAGCAATTTTGCTTTCGCCTAGGCCAATAGAACTTCCCTCAAAAGCATCTCATTAACCTTTAGATGTACTGTTCTGCAGACATATGGTAAAGAGCGATCTTTGTTGGGCTGACAAAAAGTAAGAAATTTTGAGCTGCCCAGTGTGCACTATCAAAACTGCGCACTTTGCTTTTAATTTATTGTATATTTATTTTGGAGCTTTCTTCTCTTTAATATTGTTATGCAGTTCAAGACTTTACACAAAAGGTTCTTTGTGAGATGAAATTGAATGGCTGAGTTGCTTTCTTCAACATAGCTTTAATTATCAGGGGCTTGAATACGAATTTCAAAGAAAATTGATTTCTTGAAATGAAGATGGACTTGATTATACAGTCACGTTTTTAAACCAGGGATTCAGTGTATATGAAGGATGGTTCAGGTTTGTTAAAATTGCCTTGAGCAAACGTAGTGTGCTTTATAGATATCATCATGACATTTTAAGAAAACTACGTGTGCTGCAGCGCTTGTGAAAGGTCATTGGTATAGCTGTTCCAAAAATTTTGTCGGGCCACCTATTCCTGTACAATCCTGTATATCCGTGTTTCACCTGATGGCATGCGTCTGTCTGTCTGTCTGTCTGTCTGTCTGTCTGTCCGTCTGTCTGTCTGTCTGTCTGTCTGTCTGTTTGTCTGTCTGTCTGTATGCATGTCTGTTCTGTCCATCCGTCCGTCCGTCTGTTGATTCATTAATTCCTTCGTCTGTCTTTCTGTCCGTTCATACATTAATCTGTGCGTATGTCTGTGCATCCCTCTGTCCGTTCACCTAGTGGACACACCTACGTCATCTGACATCTTTTCATCTTTTCATCATATACAAGTACTACCATCCAGCGGATATTCCAAGAACCAAAGGGGTGGTAGCTACCTACTACTACTACATACATCGAGGACGCATGACCCACGGCTTAGGGAGTTTCGCCATTAAAAAACAAAATGCAGGAGCCATGATTTTTGGGAGGCTGAACACAAACCGAACAATCAATAGGTCGCACGGGACGTTTCTCGGATGGTATTTTACATGGTTAATGGTAGCGCTGTTTCCATCCAACGGAAAATAAGCAGCATTAGTCAGCAAAATGGTGGTGGTGGTGAACATTTATCGTGCCAATAGCAGAGTTGCAAGGGAAACCAGCGCCAAGTAGCTCAGCTCCTTTACAGCCAGCGGGAAACGCGTGCGACGGATGTTCTCTGCCACTTTCTGCGACTCGCCGAACATCGCAGCTTCTAGGCAGTAGAAAAGCGTTCGTCGCGGAACTGCTTGTTGCACACACGACTCCTATAGCAGATTGCTCCTTGCCCGCCATTACCTTCCCAACCGAAGCTTCAAGCTATTTCTTTTCCTGGTAGCGGAGCAGGCTGACGCCAGGCTCCCTCGTGTAAGTACGGCACTGTTGCACCGAGCTGTAGAGCAGCACGTTCGTCGTCTTAGAAGGCAGTTACTCATGTTACAATGGGTTAGGTGACGTTCATTGCGAGGAAACGTCCGCATTCGAGCAAACCGCAGCGAAGGTGGAACTCAAAACTCATTTGCGACGTGCAAGGCAGTGCTCAGTAAGCAGTCCCTGCAGCCCCTCAGACCACGTGATTCCTCCAACCTTGTCAGGCCGATGATGGCGCTGGTGGTTTCACTGGTGGGCCTCGCGCTAATGAAGAAGCACCACCTTTCAAAGTGCAGTGTTTTCGCAGACTGAGAAGAGAAAGTATGGCGAGTTCTTGAGCTTGACAAACTGACCTCAAGAGTCAACTGTTAGGCTAAGCAACTTGTGACTTATTATTTACTTTAGATATTGTCTGATTTGTTATGCCCACAGCTTGCTCTCGGGCGCACAAAAAACGTGCGACAACAAAAAATTTTTTGGCGAAGGCTTCGCGAGTGCGTTATGCGGTCATATAGCAACGAAAAAAAATGTCAGTGAACCCGTAAATGCGCACAACTAAAATTATAGACGAGCGCCTTGCGACCCGGGGAGCTTCGTGCTCTGACGCGGAAGCTAGCTTCATCTTTGTCACTGTCTGCGGGGCGATCGAAAAGCGAGGGCGCTTCCGGTTGCTGTCCCCCGAGGCACCTCGCTGTTGGAAGTTCCCGCGCTTTTTCGCTGACCGATGGGCATCAGATATGACTTTTTGAACGCACGTAATGAGTCAGCATCAGAATATCCAAGGCCGCTGCCCTCGTCGTAGGCACGTTGACAAATAAAACTTTCAGGATGTGAAAGCAGGAACGAGGGCGGTAATAAACTCAACAGCTGGTGCGGAGTATCCCTATTATGTATCTACATGTTTGTTTGTTTTTTTTTGTCCCGCTTTAACCTAATTCGCTTAGAAGCTGCGCCACTTCTTATTATCCAGCGTTTGCGGTGGACAACATTAGGTTCTTCTGAACATGGTGGTGTAAAATGGTGTGCACAAACATATACAGTCACACAAAAAGAACCAAAATAAAAAGAGGCAAACTTACTTTTACTTTTCGTCACCCTCCGAGATATACTCATTAAGCAGACAAGCGTAAGCACAACTGTGGTCACGTGGTCGTGGTCAAATATATCACAAGCAAACACACAAAACATTTACGCTCACCATTAAATTTACAGATGGGTCTCTAACAAAAACATTGCCTTTTACATATATGCCAATGCTCTATAAGTTTCACGGCTATATAATAACACTGCAAGTAATATCTTGATCTTTCCGGAAATCGGTGAACACGCAACATTTAACATTTTTGCGTGTATCTGCATGCGTTATTTTAATTGATAATTGAGATGCAGGATTTAACGTTTCAAAACCATCATATGATCATGAGATACGCTGTAGTGGAGAGCTCCACGAATTAGGAGCACCTGGTGTTCTTTAACGTGCACCCATATCTGAGCACACGGGCCTCCAACATATTGCGCCTCCATCGGAAATGCAGCTGCCACAGCCGGAGTTCGATCACGCCACCTGCGGGTCAGCGGCAGAGTACCTTAGTCACTAGACTGCCGCCACGTCGGGGCTAGGTTATCTTAACCTGTTCACATCGGTGGACAGCGGTTGTGGTTCTCGGCGGCCGATGCGAAAATCGCGGACTTCATCACGCCACGGCGGTCGCATTTCAGTGGAGAAGTAAATGCTTGCGGCCCCCGTATAGTGCGATGTGCATGGAAATTAAAACGCACCACATAGTCAAACTTTCTGGAGCCCTCCACTACGGCATGTGTAAAAGCATAATATCCTCTGGTGTCTTGCACTTACATTTAGGTTTGCCTGTAGAGTTTCCTGTAGCTCATATTGCATGGGGGACTTTTGAGTGCTCTGTTGGCGGCATTAATGTCCTATTACAACGGGAGCGTCGTCAATGTAAACGTAATATAAACTCAGCAGCCTTTAATGTCGCCTTTTTTGTTTTATAGTCGAACAATTTCCTCCAAAGCAAACATGGGGATGCAGCAAGAGAACGACAAAGAATGATATTGAAGATCGAACTCTCGGAGATAATGCGATGCCCATTGCCTACTTTTTTTGTTGTTTTTTCTAGGGCCTCGCTCTCGCGTAAAATCCCTCTTGCAGCCTTAAACATAAACGAACTGGCTTGACACTTCTCCCTACAGAAAGTCGCGGACATTATTCACCAACCACGTCAAAGGCATATCGCAGGACTGAAGGGTTGACGGGGCCATTGGGGCGTGGTGAGAGCCGCTGAAATCCGTCCCTCCAAGTATTTTCAGCGTTTATATATACCCACACACAGAAGAATACACGCACATACAGGCGTCCATGCAAACGGGTAAGACATCCTACCCACCTGTCGATAACTCAGGATACGCGAGAGATGCATGCAGATTCCTCAAAATTTATAACATTATCGTAAAGTGTCGAGCACTTGCCTCCTGAATCACGTACGGCACATTCGCTTCTTCGAGTCATACTTACGCATTCCGCGATCGATCTATCGCACGTAGAAGTAAGTGCTGCATTATATATAGAACAGCACAGTCGACGAATCTGCCTTCTTCGCTGTTTTCATCGCAAACATACTTCGCGCTCATTCTTCATTGGCAAGGCGTACGCTTCGTGGGAAACCTGTCGCACTGGAACATCTCAAACTTATACTTTCATCAGGTCAAAACGTTTCCTACACGAGTGGTTATGCCGCCGTCGCTGCTTTCAAATTGACCCCTGCTCGCCAGAATTGGATTGGATTGGATAAACTTTTATTTGGTCCTCCAAAACACAGATCACTGTGTTGCGGGCAGCTCCCACGTGGGGACTGAGATGCCAAGCCCCTCAGCCGCCTCGCGGGCTTGGTGGACAGCCCAGAGCTGATCTGCCAAGGACGAGCTGCGGATTGCCGCCTCCCATCTGGCAGAGGTGATGTGCGATAAATGAGTGAATTTGGTGCACTGCCAGAGCATGTGTTCTAATGAAGCTATTTCCCCACAATGTGGACAAAGATTACTTGGGTATAGGTCAGGGTACATGATGTGTAACATTTTTAAAGTAGGGTACATCCGCGTTTGCAAAAGCCTTAATGTAATTGCTTGGGGCCGGGTTAGATTTTTGTGAGGTGGAGGGAAAATCCTTCTAGACAGGTAGAAATGTTTAGTGAGCTCGTTATATGTTGTAAGAATTTCCCGGTTATCCCCTTCACCGGTAGAACGCATCCCCGGGGAGGCGCGGTTGGAGAGTTCTCGCGCCGCCTCGTGTGCTGCTTCGTTGAGATTGGGAGGGGAATCGTTGATTTGTCCAAGGTGAGCTGGGAACCAACTCAGAAGATGATGTGTTATGTTCTTGCCTTGCAGTATTTTCAGCGTTTGTTCACAGACCGTCCCCTTGGCGAACGCCCGTAGTGCTGCCATGGAATCACTGTAGACGACTTCAATGTTATCCATCTTGAGTGCTAAGGCGATGGCCACTTGTTCCGCAATGATTGGGTCTTTCGTCCTGACCGTCGCTGAGTTGACGACATGGCCAGCCCCATCGACTACCACTGCCACAAACGCTTTCCCATTGGCGTAGGAAGCCGCGTCAACAAATACGACCCCTCGTTCCTCGTTTGGGACTTGACGAAGTATAGTCCTGGCCCTCGCTACTCTTCTTCCGACGTTGTGTTCTGGATGCATGTTTCTCGGTATAGGAGATACCGTGATAGTCTCCCTGATGTTGTCAGGGATATCATTGTAATTGCGTCTGATTGCTATTGGGTGTTGGCCCAGCTCCTGCAGGATCATTCTTCCCGACCTTGTAGTAGATAACCTTGCAAACTGTGCTCTCTCTTGGGCTTCTGCTATTTCTTCGAGCGTGTTGTGTATGCCAAGCTCAAGCAGACGCTCGGTGCTGGTATGTATGGGTAGGCCCAGAACCTTCTTGATAACTTTCCTGAGGAGCACATTCAGTTTCTCAGACTCTGCTCTTGACCAGTTGTGCATTGCCGCCTCGTATGTGAAGTGACTTAGAACAAACGCATGCATCAACCTGATGAGGTTGTCTTCCTTGATCCCATTTCTTTTGTTGGCCACTCTGCGTATGAGGTGCACCGCACTGTCTGTTTTCCGAGTTAACATGGCTATAGATTTGCTGTTGGCGCCGGTAGACTCTATCAGCATTCCCAGGACTTTGATGGAGTCGACCCTCTGGATGGCATCCCCTTGATTTGTACGGAGATGGATGTCTATCTGGTTTAACGGCTTCCATCCCCTGGGCTTCGGTCCCCGGCGTGCAGTCCGATAAAGCAAAAGTTCTGACTTACTCGAGGAGCACTTGAGCCCGGAAGGGCGAAGGTAGTCTTCTACGGTGTCAATCGCCTCTTGCAGAGCGCTCTCAATCTGCCCCTCACTTCCACCTGTGCACCAGATGGTAATGTCATCTGCGTAGATGCTGTGCTTCAATCCTTCAATGCTCGATAATTTCTTTGACAGTCCAATCATGGCAATGTTGAACAGCATTGGTGAAATCACTGCCCCTTGTGGCGTGCCCCTTGCTTCTAGTTCGATTGCTGCGGTCTCGATATCTGCAATCTTCATCACGGCTTTCCGATCTGTAAGAAAGGACCATACGTAGTCATAGAAGGCTTTCCCTAGACCAAGCTTGGAAATTGCTTCGAGTATGAATGAGTGGTGGATGTTGTCAAACGCTTTTTCTAGATCTAGGCACAGAATGGCTCTCACGTCTCTGGTTTCATTGTCAATGACCTGGTGTTTGATAAGCTTCAATGCATCTTGTGTGGATAGCCCTGCCCTGTATCCAACCATATTGTGTGTATATATGTTGTTATCTTCCAAATACTTGTTTATCCTGTGCAGTATGGCATGTTCTGCGACCTTGCCGATACATGATGTCAAGGATATTGGCCTCATGTTGTCCAAGTTAGGGGGCTTTCCTGGCTTAGGAATAAGGATAGTGCTGGCCAGCTTCCACTGCTCTGGCACCCTGCCTTCTTTCCATGCTGAATTGATCATATCCCTCAGGGTTTCAATTGAATCGTCATCAAGGTTACGCAGGGCCTTGTTTGATATACCGTCCGGGCCAGGGGCCGACCTGCCGTTGAGATCATGCAAAGCTCTTCTGATCTCCTCGATGTTAAAGTCGCCCTCAAGACCTGGATTTGGTGTGCCCTGGTACTGTCTACTTACTTGGTGGTGCCAATCCTCGTTTGATTGGGAGGTACTTATGCACGAGCCGCTGCACAACTTGCTGTTCTGTAGTGCGCCCTATCTCTTTATGCAAAATTCGAGCGATAACATGCTTTTGATTTGTTTTGGTGGTGTTTTCGTTGAGGAGATGCTTTAACATATTCCATGTCTTGCCATTGCGCATCTGACCATCGATGGAGTTGCAGATTTCGTCCCATTGCTGCCTCGATAGTGCGCGACAATGTTCCTCGACTGATCTGTTTACCTCAGCTATCTTCTTCCTCAGTCTTCGGTTCAGGCGCTGACCCTTCCAACGGTTCAGTAGTGCTTGCTTTGCCTCAAGAAGATGAGCGAGCCGGCTATCCATTTTTTCAACCGGAAAATCTGTGGTAATGGTGGAGGAGACGGATTTGATGTCATCTTTAATCTGTTTGACCGTCACCCCCGGAAAATCTTTTCAGGCCTGCGCCCAGCAATCTGACGTCATTTCCGGCCGGCCGACTCTCGGGGATGTCGCAGCGGCAGCGAGCGCAGCGCGGCGGCAGTGGTGACGGTTCGGCGGCGTGGTGTTGACGGTGTTTCGCGTTTGTTGCTTTCCGTTGTTGTTTTGCGGCAATTTCCTTTCCGTGCGTGATGCTGGAGTGATGCGACAATGCCGAATAAGTGTTGTGTACCCGGATGCACCGGCAACTACAAAACAGGAAAGAAGATACAAGTGTTTTCCTTCCCTAAAGACGCCGACGCTCTCAAACAATGGCTACGCGCCATTCCTAGGAAGGACTTCGTGCCGACTTCGTGCACTAAGGTAAGAATTTGAGATGCTCCTGTTCTTAGCTTGTCGTTGCTTGTTCGGGTAGAAATCACCTATGATGGGAAATACTTGAGCGTGTGGCCGCCGGGCCTCGCGAAGCGCTGACGCCAGCAGCGTTCGCAGCAAGGATGGTCAGCTGCGCTTTGTTCACTAACAGTGCCGTGGTGTCGTCCATTCTTGCAAGCTCTCGGTGGAAGCGCTTCGTGGAGTGCGGTGACATCACGCTCCCGCGTTTCCTTTCATGTTGCTTGTACCGCTTAGCGCAGCGCTTTTATTTAGATGCTTGCGAAACGTAGGTAGACTTTGTTTTAGCTACACGGACTGTAAACACGGTCATGCAAACGGGAGCGCATTTTTTTCTTTTGAGAAGTGGCGTCTCAGACGTTCTTGAAACGTTTGTGCAGGTGTGCGCGGATCATTGCGACGCTTCATGCATCGAGAAGACGACATCGTACACGGATCCAAGGACAGGGAGAGTCATTGAAGTTGCACTCCCAGTACCACGGTTGCGTCCTGGATCTGTCCCAACGGTATTTCCCGGCTGTCCGTCCTACCTATCAGTACGAGACCAGAGCACGAGAGAAACCCCTGTCGCCAAGAGGAGCCGACAAGAAGCCTCCCAACGCGCCCGTGCTGTAGAAGAGTCGCTGGCGTCATATGAAGCGGAGCAAGAACGAGACCGGTTTTCGTCCCTCGAAGAACCAAGGGCTCGCCTGCAAGGGGTGTCAGTGTCTGTGGACTGTGATTCAGTGTGTGTGGACTGTGTCAGTGTGTGTGGTGTCAGTGTGTGTGGACTGTGTCAGTGAAGTGGACTGTGATTCATAAAGAAGAGTGCTGCATGTTTTTGAACATTATCGACTATCGTGAATCTTGTTTGAATGCGTCATTGACCGTGTTTGCAAACCTTGAAGTCTTTGCCTGCTATCAAGGTTCACCAATCAAGAACCTTGGTAGCGCTGTTGTACCAGACTCAGTTCAAAAAGTAAGTTCCTTGTTGGAAATTTTGAACAACCTGTCGATGCTGTCTGAGGAGCGCTGCACTTATCGCCACCTGGCTCAAGCAATACATTCCCTTCTGGACGAATTGGAAGCCAGCATTGATGAAGGCAAGAAAGAGACGGTGAACTTTATGAAGGAGCAGCTACTACTCCTTTCTGCAAAGCTCTTCACATTTATTCTTGTGAAACTGCACAGAGTGTATTTGATTGCATGTCATGACTTGATTTCCTTGGTATACTTCTGCCTTATGTAAAATGAGCCTTGTTTCCAGTTTTGTATCTCTTTACAAGTTGTTAGCTTTTAAAAGTGGTGTACTTTTTTCTTTTTTTTAATTCGAACTGCCTCGGTGCCTACTGTAGCAGTTGTACAGTCCGTTTTGGTACCTAAGCTGTGTACACTTTCCTTGTGCACTCTGTGTACAGACATGTTGTGAACTGTGATTTGTTTTTTCTTAGATTTTTGTTTGATTTTTTCCTTAGGACATGCACCTACCTGTGGCAGTACAATTACTTTTCTTTCTGTCATTTATCATGCTGTGGACCACAATTTAGTCACCAGTGTTCTTATTATTGTATTTTTTGGCAAGTGTTTGAACCTGATACCTTGTGTTGCTACTGCTACTATGATAAACGAATGGTATGTTTTCCTCTAACCTACAATTTAAATGAAAGTGTGCTTTTTCTGTTCCAAAGCTCGGGGATGTTTTTGCTGTTACAATCTGTTTTGTTTTGAGTTTTATATGGCAAGATATTGTGTTTTGTACTTTTAACATATTTTCAGCATTAAGGGCAACATCTTGTGTTGCCTGTCGTCTGCCTGGACCGAGAACAATGCGCACTGTGATATTTGTACAGACGGCGTCTGGCTGTGATAAATAAATATGCATTATTCCATTCATGATATTCATTATTTCTTGATACCTTGATAAGTTCCCCAACCGCGGTGGCTCAGTGGCTAAGGCGTAGCGCTGCTGAGCACTAGGGCGCGGTTTCGATACCCGGCTGCGGCGGCCGCATTTCTGATGGAGGCGAACAGCGAAAACGCCCGTGTGTACGAGATTTCGGCACACAATAAAGTAAAGATTCCCAGGTAGTCAAACTTGATCCTGAGCCCTCCCCTACGGCGCGCTTCATCGCCTGCGTTGCGTCGGCGCGTTAAACCATACAATCAATCGATACCTTGATAAATCGTGCGGACATGGTGTCATGGCACCTCGCCCGAGTCGGTAGGCGTGAAGGGCTCTCGCGGCAAGCGCTCGCGGCTGGCGCAGCCACCCAGCGAAGGGCGGCCGGCTGGCCGGCGCGATGTGACGTCGTCGACGTCACGTCACGTGACGCGCAGGCCTGAAAAGCTTCCGGGGGTGACGGTTTGACCCACTGCTCCAAGCCTTGTCTGTGGCCATCTTGTTCCCTTTCCATCCTTATCTTTCTGAACTTATCCCAGTCTGTGAAGTGAAATTCTCTCTGCTTTTTACGCTCCACGGAGAAGGTAGTGGCAAGAATGCAGTGGTCACTCCCTAGGTCTACAGCAAGGTTCATCCACTGGGCCTTCTTGATGTTCCTTACAAATGTAAGGTCCGGGGTGGAATCCCTGCAGCAAGATGTACCAAGCCTTGTTGGTAGGCTGGGGTCTGTGATTAGGGTGAGATCAAGTTCACTGGCACTTTGCCAAAGTCGATTTCCTTTCCCAGTGTTGTACTTGTAACCCCATGTATGATGAGGGGCATTGAAATCACCTGCTATGACGAGTGGACATTCCCCGGCGATATTAACAGCTTTCTTTAGAACCGTCTTGAACCCTTGCTTTTGTTCCTTTGGACTGCTGTATATATTCAGAATGAAAATGCTCTGACGGATGCTGGTACCCGGCACGATCTCTACCAAGACGTGTTCCAACCGGCCTGCTTCTATCTTGAGGTCGTGGGTTACGTGCGTTAGTTTGTTGCATACGAAGGTGCAGACTCCCCTCCCTTCAGTATCCCCTATTACAGGACGGAATCCAGGCAACGTTGCTTGCGGTGAAAGGGTCTCTTGTAATAATATAATATGAGGCTTTTCTTCGCTGCTCCTGATATACTGCTGCAGGGTTGCCTTCTTTTTAAGGTAACCTCTACAGTTCCATTGCCAGATACGAAATGCTTCACGTAGCGCTGCCATCATGGTTATTACATGGGCGGCCAGAGCCTGATGCTGCACCTGTCGACAGGTTTGGTACCACTAGTATTGGTGGCCGAAGGGGTGAGCTTGGTGCATGAGGAGGCCTTGCTGTGTTGTGCAGATCTGCTTCGAGCTTTGTAATGCGCAAAGTCATATGCTCTTCAAGTGCCGCCACGCTTGATTGTAGCCTACCCATCTGCTCGCTAAGATTGGCTACTACTTTGCTGAGCGTGTCGAACACCTCTTTCATATCTGACATAGTCGTTTGGTTGGCTTCCACGTGTTCTGCCATGACTGCCCTCTTTTTCGCGGTTCTCGAGTCCCCCACGTTTTCAGCCACAGGGACATCAACTGGCTGAGGCATTGGCTGTGAAGATTGCGCGCTAGTTAGCTTAGTGAGAAGAATTTTTATTTCCTTTAACTCAGCTGATAGCCTCTCATTCGATTTTGTAAGTCTCGCGTTTTCTTGCTCTAGCTGTGCAATTCTATCATGCTCTGGCAGCTTACCTGTCATCACCTCTGCCCCGCCGTTGCGCACTCGCTCAGCCCAGCTGCCTTTCGAAGTAACTGCAGGCGTCCTCCCTGGGTGTGAAGCCGTGATCTCGAACTGAACGCCAGGCAGCTGGCCATTCGGGTGCCGCCCAGGCTGATCCCGACCCTGATGGTGACCTTGAGAACTCGAGCGCCCCCGTGATTGGGAGCGGGCCTTGGGTCTAGAACCTCTTCTGGAACGCGACCTCCCCCTGGAGTGGGGCCGCCTTTCCTGTTCTTGTGTAGTCTGGATGCTCTGGGTCCCGTAGGCTGGAATAAGCTGCTTGTCATTGATGTCTGGACTCGATGCGATTGATGCGTCCCGGGCTTCTGCGGCTGCTCGCGATCTTTCCCAACGTCTGCGTCTGACGACGTATGGCACTAAGAACCTGTTCTTGCACTCCTTGTCTGCCGTGGGATGGTGACCGTCGCACAGCCTGCATCTTGGATTGCACTGGTGCAGGCTATCTGGGTTCTTGATCTCGCAGCCTCTGCAGATTGTTTCAGCTGGGTTCGGACAGACGTCAGACCGATGTCCCAGCTTTCCACAGACGTAACAAATATCGATGTTCTTGCGGTAAAGGGAGCACTGCAAAAGTGAAGGTCCATACCTCACGAATCTGGGCACCTTGTGTCCTTCGAACGCTATGATGATTGTCCCGGTGTTCTTGATTCTCTTCGCCTGCAGCGCGAGCGGGTTGTTCGCGTTCACAATCTTTCGGGTCAAAGTGTCCTGAGTATCGCTTACGGGGATCCCGCGAATCACTTCTTTACAAGTGTCGTGGGGTGCCGCGGCGTACGCGCTAACCTCGAAAACTTTGCCTCCAATGTCAATTTGCTTGACCTTGAGGTATCTTGAAGCTCTGTCTTGGTCCGGAGTGCTTGCCACCATAATGTTCTGCTGCAAGTTGGAACATATGATGTCCTGCATGGCCTCTTCCTCTTTGACGCCGGCCGCCAGTACTATCGCGTCTTCCACGGCTCCAGTGCCAATTCTCGAGATATTTAATCCTCCACGTGGTCGTAGCACAATTTTGCTGAAGTCCTTAGGTAGTGGCGGCATGCGTCCAGCTTGCACGATTGTATGCTTGGTGTCATATCTTCTACGACTGGCTCGAGCGTCTCCCGCAACGCCGGCTTCGGTCGAACCCTTGGCAGCAGGAACGCTAACCGCGGCTTGCTTATTCCTTGAGCGTCTCGTTTCGGCTTCCTTCCAACCCATTTCTTCCGTGCAATCCTCTGGAGAGATGTCCTCTCCATCTACTTGGTATTCCATTCTCAGTTGCAGTTGCAGATACTGGAACGCGCAGAGCGTTGAGTCGCGTTGGCGCCGAGCCGGCGCATCGGCGACAATCGCCTCCTTGGTTAGGCCTAAATTCCCCGGTGGCGTTGCCGTGTAAAAATGTCCCAAAAACGGTTTAAAAGTCCACTCACCGGCACAAAGGTGGTATCTGCTGATTTCTTGAGAACTTAGGCACACAATGAGAGTAAAAACTCGGCGACAAATTCGTGAATACCACAGGAAAGCATTCTTGAAAGCAGGAGCCGATCTTCGCGCGTCCGCACTGGTCGGCACCTAGAGCGTCTCCCTCGCCAGAATGCATTGCAAAGTTTTTGATGAAGTAAAAAGAACATCTCCGCACAGCTTGGGTGTTCTTCGAGGATATGAAAAAGCCTGTCATCTTCTCTGATCGCGAACACTGGTTCTTATAGTAGCAGGTGCGGTGGGAAGGATGTATGAGCTGCAAAGACTGAAATGACGGACCAAATTTTTTCAAGTGCTGCATGAAATCGCACTGTTTTCCGGAGCTATCGTAGGTTATTTAGAAGTGGATCTTTCGACTTGGTCAGTCACGCGTGTTTATTATAGATGTAGCTAGTGGTACGCACATTTCTGGGAAGACGGCAAAAGAACCAACGGCAAAACAAATTGCTACGTTGACTTACTTACATCTACAAAATGAAATCTGGAATTATTCTTCAGGAAGTCTAGTTCATATTTCACTGCGACTAGGGTTAATACTGTTTTTAAAGCAGAATGAATTTCCCTATATGCAGGTCTGCTTTCCCAAGAGGTACCGCAAACAAATTTGGCACTGTGTGTTTAGAATTTTATACCCACCCTTTATGCATTGCTGGAAATCGGCATCAAATCTGCCGTGGCTACAGTCAGCAACGCAACTTCAAGGCCCACAGAATTATCTGAACCCAGAATTTCTTGCTCGTATCGAACATATATATTACAAATTAGGTTCGCAGGTGCTTTTCTGGCCGCCATTTTTTTATGATAGCCAATAATAAATAATTGTCATGTGCAAGAACGCGCAATTCGAGTGAACATACTAAGGAGTGCTGAGTAATGTGCTTACTAATTTTCTTTTCTTATATGAATAAGAAATGAATAGAAGGTGCACTCCTTTCACAGGTGGAACATGAGGAGATCTCGGCAAGGTGCTCCAGCAAAGTAAACAAATAATACGTCAAAGAAAGAATAGGCAATGTAGTGATAGTGTTCAGTTGAAGTGGACCAATGCGTATACATCAAAAGAAATGGGTTTACTTGTATGTGTAATTAGGAGTGCTAGCCGGCGCTACTTCTAGCCATAGGGCCAGATGTAGAACACTCCTTTCCTTTGAACTCTTGTATCATGTAGCTCGTGACCGGGAGTGATAGTTCATTGGTGATTAGAAAATAACCTTTGCATTATACCCAAAATGATACTGTATGTCGGAAGGCGACCCTTACTGGTGAATGAACAAATTAGTAAGAATGAATCAAGTAGTATGCCCTACGTTAGACAGAGCCAATTGTAGCCAGCCGATGACAAAGCATCACAAAAAAGCGCACTAATGCATTTCTGACGACTTTTTTATATTTATAGACTTAAAAAAAGCTTTGAACATGTGTTCTCATGGGTAACATCAGGATATGCGCCTACCTATGCTACCCTAACTGAGGTTTTTAGAAAATCAATTTCGGAAATCGACAGCCATCTCTGGAATCATCTGTAACCGAATATCACACTGCGTATGTATACAATGTAAGTGCCTGCTTTTTTTTCAAAAGCCTGCCTTTTCTAGTACACGGGTGTGGCGTACGCTTTCTTTTACGAGGGTGCGACGAAGTGAGTGCAGTTCAGTTTTGTCAACTGCATACAGCGAGGTCATCATCATCATCATCTTCATCATCAGCCTGACTACGTCCACTGCAGGACAAAGGCCTCTCCCATGTTCCGCCAGTTAACCCGGTCCTGTGCTTGCTGCTGCCAATTTATACCCGCAAAGTTCTTAATCTCATCTGCCCACCTAACCTTCTGTCTCCCCCTAACCCGCTTCCCTTCTCTGGAAATCCAGTCAGTTACCCTTAATGACCAGCGGTTATCCTGTCTACGCGCTACATGCCCTGCCCATGTCCAATGGACAGCGAGGTAGTCGTCGTTGAAATCACCCGAATATAACACAACGAGGAGATCGAGGCAGGGCACGTGAGATACTTCACGCGCCGGCCATTCGAAACCAAAAGAAGATGCTATCGCACTCAAATAATAGCTGAAATTATCACTGAACTTAACACTGGCATGCTCAGACGAGCTGGCACAGGTTGAGTTTGCGTCGGATCACATCGCTCAATTGCTTTCCATCGTCAAAGAAAGCACGTAAGCTATGCTTACAAACTGGCCAGCTGTGGCGGTGTGTATCCGATTTAGTGACGTCATTCAATACCGACCATGGAGAGAGGAGCCACTCCCTGTCAGAGTTTCTGTTCGGACTCATCATTGATTGCGTAAAAAAAATTATTGACGAGTGTTTGGCAAAATAAGCCACCCTAACTGCTGAAGAACTGTTATTTGAAAGCGGCATTCTCTCAGTATGGCCGAGAATGCAGAGTTACTCTTTAAAGCACAACGTCAGGCTTTTTGAAAATAGGAGGGTTCAAGAAACGTCCAAATTTTTTCTGAAAATATACATTCTTCATTGCATCGTTCAACAAACGAGCATTGAATAAGTTGTCCACTTTAGTAACTACTGGCAGCTAAAACATTCTTAGACGAGCGCAGTCCATGTTCAACAATTTAAATTTGCACAATATTGGATTCGAGGACATACTGTTGTGGAACCCACAGGATGACGTCACTCATGGAATTCCTGGTTGGCTTTTTCAGCCAGAACACCGCATTTTCTACGCTTTTGCTGTGGACACTGTGCGTGCTTCCCTTTGTTTTGAAGCTCAGTGCGTAAAGAAGCGGTAAGACCCGATAATACGGGCAAGCAAATTGTGAATCGGTGGCCCCAGTAGCACTCTCATGTCTAATTTGCCTCGTAAAATCACAACCAAGAATCGGTGCAGCCATGGGGGACAATTCAGGTGGTGTCGCGAAAGCAAAGCTGCCGTATTTATCAACAACTATCATAACTGTGACGTAGGAACGATCGCAGTGCTGGCCTCTCTAGAGGAGATCATTGCGGCAAATGTGAACTGAAAACGCACCTGTGAAACTTTCCACGGTCACTTAGTCATGTGCTGGTCGGTTCATTTGGGAACTCTGGGTAGTTACTACGATGGCAGAATTTTTTTTGTTCGCTAAACCTTCCATTTCTTTGTCTACATAAGGTTTGGATACTGCAAGGTCCGTAGCTCCGACGGCCACACTATATTTAGTGCTCTACACTTTTCCTTCATTCGCAAGAAGGTTTGGGGGCTTTTCGTGACCAGGACAAGACCACGCATGGACATAAGAAAGAATGGGAGTAGACACTTTCTGCACTATTTCCAGCTTTGGCCGCGCTCCTAATATTTTCTTTAAAATGCGAAGCATTTCTAAGCGAACTTCGGCGACCTTGCGCATATCTATCCCCATAGCCGCCTATGACTTTTTAGCTCTCCTGGTCGTTTCCATAATGATATAGATACCACTTGGTATGGCATACCATGACTGTATGAGGAACATATCTGACTAGTCATAACATTGAAAATTATGACATAGAGCTCATGAATGCAGCTCTTGCGGTGGTTTTGTTCACTTGGCATGTTGCAAAACTGGGATGGTATGACATGATTGCATGGCGAACACATAGCAACAGACCCTAACATGAAAATCATGACATGCGTGTCATGAAACAACATGACTTCATGCCAGGCTCAAAATGCGCTCGCGGGCGTTTTGCTAGCGTCACATATGTCAAATTTGGTATTACGGTACGTAAATGTATGAAAAAGGTATGTGACTAGTGCAAACATGCTAAACATGAGATGCGTGTCATGTAACAACATGACTACATGCTACGCTCATATGCGCTTGCGGCCGTTTCGCTAGCTTCACATGTGCCAAACTTGGTATTACGCGACGCGAACAGACGACATACGTAAATGACACATACAAACATGATAATCACGACGTGCGTGTCATGTAACAACAAGATTACATGCCATGCTCATTATGCGCTCGCGGCCGTTTCACTAGCTTTACATAGCCAAATTTGGTATTACGTGACGCAAATACATGGTGAAGGTATTTGACTGGTGTAAACATGATAATCATAACATGCGTGTTATGTGAGAACATATGTCATAGTCAATGCGCCAATGCATTTCGACGTGACGCGGTGCGCTTGCTCGCCGGCGGTCATTTCGTCGCGTCACGACGGCGTTGCCACGGCAGGCGCTGGTCCTGCCATATATTCGCAGGTGCGTGCCTCGCTGCGTTGCTTTGACGCATGTGCGTTTCAGCACGTCTGGTGTCCCTCGGTAACGAAAAAAGGAAAACGCAGTGTTGTGTGGGTAACACATCGGTGTGAAATGCAGCATGTCGCATATCGCACCGGTTGCCGTTGGGCCGCGCCGACGGACGCTAGTCGCACCTAGTGCTCGCGTTTTGCTAACGTAGCGTCGCTACGCCCCGCCTGCATCAACGCTACATTAGAGTATATTGGACCCTTCGTGATGCACTCGTGGCCGTTTTGCTAGCTCTACGTATACCAAATTTGTTGTTACGTGACGTCAATGGATGACGAAATATACGACTAGTGCAAACAAGATAATCCTGACATGCATGTCATGCAAGAACATGACAACATACCGCTCTCATAGCGTGCTCGCGGCCAGTTCGCTAGCTCCACATACACTAAATTTGGTATCACGTGACGTGAATAGATGACGAAGGTAAACGACACATCCAAACATGATAATCGTGACACGGAAGCTATGTGCAGCATCGCTTACCTCCACCTTTTAACGTTGTGCTGATTTTAAAGTAACATATCAACATTTCTCATTCGCGCTTCGCATATCATCGATTCCCACTGTACGTGGGATCTGCCTTTTTTCTTTGTTAACCTTCCTTGCTGGTCGCTGTCTTGAGAGCCTTCTTCATTTCCATGGTCATCTGTGCAACTGCTTCAACGCTATACAGAACCGCTGAGAGCCACAGCTGTGGGGTAACTATAGTACAAAACTCTAATACAATAAATAAAGCGCCGATAGCTACATCTGTCGCACTTAGAAAGCTATTGATTTCTTACCATGGTAGCACCCCTGCGTAAGCTACTGCGGCTCTTTGGCTTTCAAGAATCATCGGTCTACTGCATTTGTAGCAAGCAGCTTATTGCAAAAAGGAATGAAACCAGACACAACTTTTTTTTACTTGAATGTTTATCTTTGCGCCCAAGTGTTCTGCGAAAAACAAGGCAAGACAGTTCTACCTAGCAACTATGATCATCGCTTTCTTTATCACATTCTGACTGATGATCAATGTATATTCCAAAACAGGACATCACGCAAAGCAACTTGGGTATGAGCCATAATGCGATCATGTTAAGATGTCTTCGTGCGACAACCAGCAAGCCCGTGATGAAGCCAGGAAACAGATCCTCCCGATTTTTCGAAGGCCCCGACCACTAATTTGCTGGAGTTCTGAACAAACTTGTTCCCAGCACTGTCAGTTCCATCATCATCACCACCGCAAATTCACGGAACTTTGAAACCATCATAAGGCGATACCTTCTATTAGTGTGGGCTTGTCTTTCACCCGACGCTAATGCGCAACAGCAGCCTCAAAACCCCCCTAAGCAATTGAGTTTACGCAGTAGGATACCACATTGTTAAAAAGGCAAATGTGTTACTAAATAAAAAGTTTGAGATGAAAACGGAACGGGAGCGCAGCTTACGCACTTTACGGAGACTACTCGTTTCTTAAACAATGCCCTGCATAGTTTTCTTTCTCCGGTTTGTGGACAAAGCAGTACATTTGTCCTCTGAGGAGGCCTAGCACTCCTTGCTTCATCGCACTACCTTTATGGCTGACAGATAAATACGTATAAATGGATCCGAGGCTTAGGAGCCCTGTGCTCGGGGCGTGGTGATATATGACATCAGCACACATGGAGACTATTTGGTCGTGGCCCCATTGCCGGGCACAATGATCGCTACATAGAAACAAACTTCCATTCTTAGCGCGGCAACTTCGGCTGCCGTAAAAAACTTTCATTGTCCGCGTTATTGCCATGGGTGCGCTCGCACATGCGGCTTATAGCGTAGCACGAAAGACGACCGCATTGCAGCGCGTGACCTCGAATCCGTGTGCTCCTAGTCGTGTTCAAAGGACAGGCTTTTCTTCAGCCAAAAACGCGCTTCCAATCTCTTCGCGTGTTCCCTTCTGTGTAAAAGGAAGGTTGCCTTCCGTATGCTAAATTACGTGCGAAGCCGCTGTCTCCCTCTTTACAATAAACTTTCCTCTTCTTTATGTAAACGGGCGTACATCCCTCGCTTCTCGTATATTTGTTGCGTGTGTTTTTTCGGGACTGTGGCATGCGCTATTCGCTGTGTGACACGTATGGGTGCACATAAAGCATCATATATGATGTCGTTTTTCTCATATTGCTTTATTTGAATGCCCTTTCATTTGATAGACACCTCCGACACGTATTGCACCTTTCTAGGTCGCACAGCTATTGCACGTTTGTCGCCAAGAAAGCAATTAAATGTGCAAAAAACTGGATGCTCACCCAAAACTTTTAGGCATTGCCCCTAACACTTTCGACAAACTTTGCTACCATTTAACTAAGTTTGCAGTTAAACAATCAGCATTTTATTGCATGGTCGCTACATATAACACATAAATGGCCGTATAGGAAAGATATTTGCCAACAAGTTTCAATGCCTCTATCTCCAGGAATTCTCCTTCATCAAACCTGAGAGGGTTGCAATTTCCGATTTAATACTTGGGAATCACCTAGAAAATATTTGAGCGATTCCGACACAACCAGCGACCTGGTGCCTCTATTCTCATCGACACAACCGGCACTTTTTTTCTCTGCGTGAAATTTTGTCACGCCCGTTTTAACCAGTTGTAATAACTCGTGAATGAATGTACTTGCTGCTGTTTCACTTTTAGCGCGCAATGTCACGAAGAGTACCTTTTTCACTTTCTCTGGATGGAAACGCACTTGAGTTCAAGAAGCCTTGCATTTGTACTGTTGATTATTGTATGACACAAACAGCTTTTCTGACAGTGCAGAAGTTGATGACGTAGACAAACCATTTTTCGTAATTACTCGCTCCAATGGTGCCCGCTTCAGCTCTGCAATTACTCGCTTCAGTTCTGCAGCAGACAAATACAACACGACTGCATTGCAAGGATTTCACTCCTTCTACAACTTCTGAATTAATTTAGCGGGAGTAAATAGAATCACTTTCCATATCACTGAAAACAATGTTCTGTTCAATAAATATAGTTTGGCCTGTACCGCATACTTTTGTGGCAGCAGCTACCATTGAAAAATGTTGTTGCTGCTCAACTTAACGGAGTGATAACATGTCGAAGTCTGTTCAATGTGCAATTTTTATCTCTGAGTCGTGCGTTTAGCGATTTCATTACAGGTAGGCCTATGCCAAATGCCCATAAGGAACGATATTCTCATTTCGAAATTTTTAAATTTTCGTAATATTACGACACTTTTAGCGCAGCATTATGTTTTTCTACAATTAACAGTGTTTTCAAAGATTTATGTATATACAATCGATACACCATGGAAGTTTACGAGATAAAGTTTGGAAACTATGAAACTTGTTCTGAAGCCCCTCAAAAATACATTTTGCGATGTTCATGACTAAATAAATAAGACTAAGAAATTTCGTTTCCGCCCCCACTGCACGGAAAAAAACGCATGATTCAGAGCAAACTGATAGCAAAATTGTCTCAGCAGCTACCCAGTGTGGGAACAATAAAATGTACTTCATTGTAACAAAAAGTGCTTCAAATTTGGCATAAACGAAAATAACAAATGAAAACAAGTTTTGAGTCGTTCAAGTTATCATAGACGACAACGCTAGTGACGCAAGTGTCCTCACAGTGGAGTGGGATAAAACAGAGATCCGTCTAGAAGCTACAATATAACAGATTGGTTTGTTTTATAGACGATAGTCTTTCTTGGCGACCTTCCACGCAAGAATTTTAGTCTGTCTGTACATTTGTCTGCTTCTTCGTTTTTAAAGATAATTTAAACAGTACCAAACAATACCCCAAACGCCGACCCAATCTGCAGCGGTTACAAATATTGCTCAAGATTTTGCGTTAATACATGTGCGATTGTCAATTTAAAAAATGGCTCCGTATCTGCATGTTTCTGCAAATGTCGTCGAAAGACGATAGTCTTGCATGTGGAGAGAGTGAACGATAACTTTATTTGAAGTTCTGCGCAAGAAAACCGGTGAGTGATATTCTGGAGGCGCTGCGTTAGAGTGCTTCGAGCGTGCAGCGGAGGTGAACGAACGCATCAAGGTACGTCACACGTGAGACATGAGCGCCATCTGGCAGTTTTCTTAGAAAACAAAGCGCGTGGCTCTGAGACGGGTGTGCGCGCCCATCTCAGAGATCATAAAGTGTAAAACGCAAGGCGACAGGTAGGTGCCACTACCGTTTCATTTTAGCAAACCGTCGGAAACATTCCTCGTTCCGTGCAAGCGTTGCATGGTCAGCGCATTCGTAATAAGTGCTATGGTCCTTAAAATTACCGATGTATGCCTTTTCTAGTAACAGATGCACATGGAGATTTATACGTGTTATTACGATGCCCCAGACCTGCGCAATAATTGCTTTTTAATTGACAGTTGCATAAGCATGAACGCCAAGCCTTGAGCAACATTGGTGGCCGCTGCGGATGGGGTCGGCCGTTTCAAGTACCCAAAGCCGTTAAGAGTGAACAAACATACAAATGTACAGACAGACAGACCAAAACTTTTGCGTCAAAGGTCCCCAAGAAAGACTATCATCAATAAGAGCAATTATTGCACATATCTGAGGCACCACAACAACGCGTCAGTATTCTGTATATGAGCCTATTTACTAGAAAAGACATACATAAGTAATTATAAGGACCTTAGCGCTTTGCACGCTGCGCTGACGATGCAACGCTTACATCGGCTTTGCTAAGACGACATGGTGGTGGCACCGACCCACCGCCTCGCTTTCTAAACCTTATCGCCTCCGAGACAGTCATGCGCTTCGTTGTCCAAGATAACTGCCAGGTAGCGCTCATGTCTCACGCGTGACATGCCTTTGATTGATATGTGGGGTTTAACGTCCCAAAACCACCATATGATTATGAGAGACGCCGTAGTGGAGGGCTCCGGAAATTTCGGCCACCTGGGGTTCTTTAACGTGCACCCAAATCTGAGCACA